>NC_034184.2:52788137-52958137 GCF_002021735.2 Oncorhynchus kisutch | reverse complement strand
CTCTCTGCCTCTCTCTCTCTCTCTCTCTCTCTCTCTCTCTGCCTCTCTCTCTCTCTCTCTGCTTTATTGGTGTGGGAAACATGTTTACATAGCCAAAGCGAGTGAAATAGATCAAACAAAAGTGAAGTAAATAATCAGAATGAACAGTAAACATTACACTTACTAAAGTTTCAAAAGAATAGAGACATTTCAGATGTCATAGTATATTATAGTCCCTCCCTCCCTGCTCTGCTTGGCAGGGAGTCACAGACTCTGACCGTTTGTGACACTGCCTCCCTCGGGCAGTTCCAGGAACAGATGAGCATTGTATCTGACAGGCCAGCTTTGTCTTTGCAAGTCATTAGCAGTTTCTTGGTGGATTCTCCCTCCTCCCGCCACTGTCGCATAGCTGCCTCCTCCCCCCTTCCCTCTTGTCATTTAAAAAAAATCTCTCCATCCCCTCTTTATTCTCCACCTGTAGCCAGATCCACAGGGTAAAGAAGAGAGAGGGGGATACATGCGAGGGTGGTAGGGGGGCTCGGTTCTGTGATATGGAAGTGATTTTATATATTAAGAAAATGACAGTGGGGTGTGTGTGTGTAAACTCTGAGGAAATAAACTGTTATTGCCGTGTGTGTGTGTGTGTGTGTGTGTGTGTGTGTGTGTAAACTCTGAGGAAATAAACTGTTATTGCCTTGTGTGTGTGTGTGTCTGTCTATGTTTGTGTGTTTGTGTGTGTCGTCCCCATAAGAACTGTAAACAAACAAAAATTTGACCAGCTGGGAAGCAAATACTATTTCTAGGGAGTTTAGTTTTAGGGTTAGGAGCTTGGATTAGATTTAGGGTTTGGTTTTTTGGGTTAAGGTTAGGGTTAGTAATCAGGTTAGGGTAAGGGTAAGAGTACAGGCTTTGGTTAGGGGTTAGGAAAAATAGCATTTTGAATGGGACTGAATTGTGTGTCCCCACAAGGTTAGCAGTACAAGACTGTGTGTGTATGTGCATACATCTGCATGTGTGTCCATGCTTATGTGTGTCCATGCCTTTTCACTGGATTTTCCTACATCTGGCAGGTATGTGAAGTGTGTGACTGCTCTGCTGATTGGGAATGCATGGATTGCAGAGAACCACAGTGCCTTCTAGTAGTCTAGTACTGTACTGCCTACTCTTACCACATCACCTGTGAACCTGTTGTGTTACATTAGCAGGAGGACATTGACTTGACAGGGTGCTGTTGAGGTAAAAGAGAATGGCAATAGACGTGTGTTTGCGTGCACATGCACTCTACTGTTTGTTACCCATGGCTCGGTAGTATCACACCACCTGCCCTACGTACTTCTCGCTTGATGTCCAATGGCCTTACCCCCTCACCCACGGCCCTACTCTACCGTACTCTACCCTACTCCACCTCCTCTACAGTCACACTAGCAAGGATAATAGAGCTTGGAATGTTCAGTCTCCTGCTACTAGATTGCAACAGCTGAGTGCTAGCCTGGCCAGGCTTCACACTTTAGCCATTTATTAGGCTACAGAAATAGTGTATGGATGGACAATGGAGACTACTTTTTTGTTGTTGTTGCTGTCCTTTCATGATGAGTAGCTAGCTAGGCTATTCAAAGTGGTGAGAGCAGAGCAGCAATTGAAACAGCTGATCTGATTCTAGGTGATGGTGTTGCCGTGTGCCCAATGGTGTGTGTGTTTGTTCAGACAATCAATGCCACATCAGTACATGCCTGGAAAGCCCCAGGAAGCTGCTCTAATATTAGCCTCCCAGAGACAACCTCCTCTGTCCTCAGTTAGGGGGGAAAATGTCAGAGAAAAGTAACCAAGTTGTAAGGGGAAAATTAAGAGAAATTCACGATTATTATTATTTATTTTTTTACATTGGTGTTCACTCACTGCGTTTGTCTGTCTGTCTGAGTGAGATCTGACAGTGGAGAGGGACACTGGACAACACATTCTGTTACCCCTGAGGGTGGAGGGGTTTGAAGGCATAAAGTAGCTAGGCCTATGTATTTAACTGCTTTTTCAGTGTATGTGGATCTGTACGGTGTTACAGTTAAATCTTTTGCCCTAGAGGTGTTACAGTTAAACTGGTCCCCCAGGAGAGGAAGAGTTGTTTATCCAGGTGTGTGATAGTAATATTGCTATCACAATATTTTGATTGCTGTGTTGCTGGTGTTGTTGTTGTGGTGTGTTTTTTAGTAACTGGAGCCATCAGGTTTCTCTCAAATTGGCTGACGAAACAAAACCTGTACCAGCTGGAGAGGTATGAAAGGTAGAAAAGAGAACGAGCGTTCTGGAGCAAGATAAATAAAGGGAGGTGGTGAGAGAAGTGAAGCAGACCAAGGCAGTGAGAGGTTGCTGGAGCGAAGGTGCAGGTACTGTACCTCCCAGAGGCTACACCAGATGTTTCCTCTCCTCTACATCTCACTGCCCTGCTAGAACACTCACAGCCACCTTGGCTTTATATAGACGGGCTATAAAAAAACAGCCAGACTCCACCCAGTACAACCGATAAAACAATGGAACGATAACATCAGGTCTCGGTATGGACCTGCTTAGTGTTCGGAGCTAGACTTGTGTGTGTGTGTGTGTGGTGGGGGGGGGGGGTGTTGCAAATGCTCATATTCAAATGTAAAGTGTTGGGCTATGTGACTAGGTTGGCCTATAGGTGTGTGTGTGTGTGTGTGTGTGTCTGCGTATGCATATGACTGTCCACTCCCTTGAAGCTTGTCCTTGTTGAGGTCATGTGACACAGTGTGCTCCATCTACTTCTGATAGTGACGGAGGCGTTTTTGCATACCAGGCATGCCTTTTAACAGCTTCATGTAGGCCACAGCGCACACACACACTTTCCCCTGCCTGTGTAGCATAACGCACTGCCATACGCACACATTCTCCAGTCCGCGTAGCACGATGTACAGTACACACACTTGTCCTGCATTGTCCTAGAAGTACACAAACGTATACACACACATGCACACAGAGTTTGCCCACCACCCAGCCACACACTGCTCATTCCATTCCCTTACGAGGTGAGCAGCTTATTAAGGTACGCTGTTATTGCTGTGGATGGGGTTGTCTCACCTCTAACGTAAACAGGTAGCGTGTGAGTGTAAACACCTTGGCAGGCAAGGGCATTTCTGAGGAACGTGTCTGAGCTCTGAGTGGTGGAGTAGCCCAGCTAACGTCACTTACACCGGTCTACCTGGCCTTATTTAGAAGAGCTCTGGAGAGCGAGGCAAACACTACTAGGTTGAGGACAAAGATTGTCTATGTGTGGCTGTGGCTCATCTTAATGTTCATTGGGTAGGCCTATGTGGTTTAAAGGTTTTTATCTCCAGGTACTAATAGTCTACAGCTTTTCTTGTATGAGAATTAGGCCTATGCTATGTCTTCTTCAGGTATTTCAGGTTCAACTTAAACACTTTATCAAATAGTTTTCTCATGTTCTGTAATGTTTTTGTATTCCTAACCTAAACAACAAGGATTCTTTCTTCAGTGAGAGGCCATTAATTTCCTGGAGTTATTGAAAAGTAGGGCCAGGACGATACCAGTATCGCGATACTCGTTGGTATCATGGCACAAAGCTGATCCCTCTGATGACCTGGTTGGACATGACTAGAACAGGGTCACTAGGAGAAATCAGGCAAGGAAGTTGGAAGTCATACTAGGTTAACAAACATTAAAATGGTGGAAGAAGAATTATCTCCATTAACCACCCTCCCTGATGAACAGTGCCTTGCAAAAGTATTCTTCCCCCTTTGCTTTTTTCCTATTTTGTTGCATTACAACCTGGATTTTTTTTTTGTTTTTTTTTATATAAACGGAAAAGTGGTGCGTGCATATGTATTCACCCTCTTTGCTATGAATCTCCTAAATAAGATCTGGTGCAACCAATTACCTTCAGAAGTCACATAATTAGTTAAATGAAGTCTAAGTGTCACATGATCTCAGTATATATACACCTGTTCCTAAAGGCCCCAGAGTCTGCACCACCACTAAGCAAGCAGCACCATGAAGACCAATGAGCTCTTCAAACAGGTCAGGGACACAGTTGTGGAGAAGTACAGATCAGGGTTGAGTTATAAAAAAATATCCAAAACTTTGAACATCTCACGTTTCAGTCTTCCAGAGATTTGAGACTGGGACAGATATTCATCTTCCAGCAGGACAATGACCCTAAGCATACTGCTAAAGCAACACTCGAGTGGTTTAAGGGGAAACATTTAAATGTCTTGGAGAGGCCTAGTCAATGCCGAGACCTCAATCCAATTGAAAATCTGAGGTATGACTTAAAGATTGCTTTACACCTTCGGAACCCATCCAACTTGAAGGAGCTGGAGCAGTTTTGCCTTGAAGAATGGGCAAAAATCCCAGTGGCTAGATGTGCCAAGCTTATAGAGACACCCCAAGAGACTTGCAGCTGTAATTTCTGCAAAAGGTGGCTCTACAAAGTATTGACTTTGTGGGGTGAATAGTTATGCACGCTTATTTCTTGTTTGTTTCACAATATAAAATATTTTGCATCTTCAAAGTGGTAGGCATGTTGTGTTAATCAAATGATACAACCCCCCCCAAAAAATCTATTTTAATTCCAGGATGTAAGGCAACAAAATAGGAAAAATGCCAAGGGGGGTGAATACTTTCGCAAGCCACTGTAGTGCAGTGTAGAGCCCTCAGCCACAACACACTCTACCTGAAGAGATACTGTAGGAGCATGTAACCTGTGGGGAGACTCGTTAGCTTCTATGCTAAAGCTGAGTAGCACCATTTTAAGATGACAAATCTTTTGTCTTCTCACTTGATGAATATGAGGAGCCCTCTGCTGCTTCTTAGATTTGAATGATTCACTGCTGAAGCCCCCTTGGTGTTACTATTATGGCAACGGTGTTGTTTTTTTCTCCTTTTTAGGGCTAATATTAAACTTAGAACAGTGATTCAGACTTGTATGATTCTTTCTGTGTTGTGTAGTCATGGAAGGATAACTGATGCTGGATATGACTGCTCTCAGGCTATCTCTGCTGAGTTGGGGGCTCTGATGGCTGGCATAGCCTATCTGTGGTGAAGTGGGTGAATGGGTGAATGTTAGGCTGAGAATATGCTAAGTCAGGGGTTCCCAAACTGGGGTTGCGGAGGTACTGCAGTGGTCCGCGGCCAGATAGAAAAGTAAATTACTAACAACAGATTGAACACATTTTAGCCAAGGGATCCATGGAACATGTTTAGAGCGTGTTATTCAATGTAATATTATTAATCTACAACATATGTTCTTAACCCTGGACAACATGGGCTTAGGAGGCTCACAGGGACATTTCTATCCACAGTACTCCACCAATTATACATTTTTTCAACTACTTTGTGTATTCCCCCAAAATGTTTTTTTTTGTTGCACTGTAATTTAAGCTCTAAAACTGATACGTTTTCTCTCTCCCTCATGAAAAAAATTGTAGAATTGCAGGATATTATCTGCAACAACAGAATATCTCTCTGCCCCATGACAAAATGTGTAGAATTACAGAATTCCTTCAGAGGGCCCGAGACTTTGGCCCAGTTTGTCCGGTCATGCACTGCCAAAGTTATAGAAATAGCAAACAAGGAGTTTTACTATCTCACTCGAGTTGTGTTCTCATTATGAGGGGGTCCCTGATGACACAGTAAGGGTCCCCTGCCCCAAAAAGTTTAAGAACCTCTGGGCTCATGTAGCAGCAGTAATGCGTGGGTAAAATCACTGGGGAGCCAAGCCAGAAAAAAAGCAATAATTGCACTGTTTGCTCTTCAACCTGTTAGTTCATATATGCCTTTCGACTTCTACATATGAATGTTTTTCACATGTGAAAATGCAATTCCTGAGTTAGATTTTCACATGTGAAAGTTTGTAACATGTGAGGTGAACATGTTATTCTCCTAATGAAAAAAGTTGATGTTAACATGTGAACTGTAAATGTAATACATGTGAACATAGTGGACAACTGTCTTTTGACGTGAACATTTCAGCTCAACATGTGAACAGCTATTTCACATGTTTTTTGTTTGTTTAGGTATGTAATAAAATGGCATGGTGTTGAAAAGCAAGTGATACACTGTTCAAGATAAAATATTGTAAACATCTTTAATCAATATGATTACATTTGACATGATCACTTAGACCTGATATTTTAATATGACCCCACCTAGGATTTGAACTCAACATCTCTGAATTTGTGGTAGACTGAACTTTCTATTCTGCCACAAAGTCTGTAAAATGTTTAGAAGCGGTGAAGGCTGCTGGGGGAGGACGGTGCAAATGGAATGGCATCAAACACATGTCAACCATGTGTTTGATGAATTTGATACCATTCCACTAATTCCACTCCAGCCATTACCACAAACCCGTCCTCCCCAATTAAGGTGCCACTAACCTCCTGTGCTCAGAAGTCCCCTACAGATTCACTACCTATAATACATATCTGCACTTAGCAAAGAGTGCCATCTGCACTTCTATTTTAGTTATCAGTTAATCTGACTATTCTTTCATCATTGATTTCATTTACTTATTTCAGCAATTTGAGTTTTTGTGTGTGTATAGTTGTCTAATGTTGGTGGGGGATATGATTCTGTTTCAATGTTACTCCTGAATCAATATGATAAATATACTTTTTTTTCTCCTCACAAATCTGAGATTTACTTTGAAGTCCAAAGTGTAGGAATCCAAGTAAAATGTGTTATTGATATGGCGTCGTAGCAGGAAGATCAGAATACCGTGAACCAAAAGGTTTTGAGTTCAAATCCCAGGTGAGGACATGTTGAATAGTAATTGCTGTATAAATAAACATACACAATGTAATTGTGTGTGTCAAATATATCAGTTGAAAACACTTTGACTGCGTGACGTTCCGGGGACATCCCAACGACTCATTTATATTTGCAGGGCTTCACCTGTGTAATCTCATGTGAAAAATATCCACATGTGAAGTGTTCCAAAACCACATGGTTTCATGGGAAATATTTTGTTATGGTAAGAGGCTTGAATAGAGAGTTCATAAAGTGACTGATAACACATGGCCATCAGAGGAGGCTGGTAAGAGGAGCTATAGGACAACGGGCTCATTTTAATGTCTAGACTGAAATGGTACCAAACACATCCAACACATGGAAACAACGTGTTTGACTCTGTTCCAATGATTCCCTTCCAGCCATGACAATGAGTCCAGTCCTCCTATAACTCCTCCCACCAGCCTCTAATGGCCATATTCACAATTCCTGGAACCTAGCTAAGCATTTGCATTGGTTTAGTCTCGCATTGCCACTCTTCCAAGTCTCATTCCTTCAGCAAATGCTTTATTTATTTTACCTTTATTGAACTAGACAAGTCAGTTAAGAATAAATTCTTATTTTCAATGACAGCCTAGGAACAGCGGGTTAACTGCCTTGTTCAGGGGCAGAACGACAGATTTGTACCTTGACAGCTCGGGGATTCGGTCCTGCAGCCTTCCGGTTACTAGTCCAACGCTCTAACAACTAGGCCACCTGCCGCCCCAGCTATTGTAGCAAACGTGAGAAAGTCGGAAATCAAGGTTAATATTGGTTAAACCTATGTCTTTTTGAAGTGAGGTGAAGGTGCCTTTTAATAATCAAAAAATGTTTTGTCACCCTAACTGTTTAGGTGACCTTCCTGTCTAGTCCTATCTGGAGTGCATGGTTTTGTTTTAAATAACAGTACTGTTGCCTCAGTCAAATACAGGGCGTCTCACCTTGAGTCTGCATACTGGGTTTTGAATGGCACGGCTATGTTTTAGTTTGGTTTGTTTAATTTTTGTGGGTTCCGTGAGGAAAGCAAAGTACCTTGCTCTGCAGCAGACTGTGACGGCGCTGGTTTGTTCTCTTCAGAGGGGGATGCCTGTGGTGTTTTCACCGTCCGTTGACTGCCTGGCAGCGCTGTTCTGTGAGTTGCTGTGCTGCGTGGCCTTTCTAAAATAAGTGGTGTACCTCAGTGTGTGTGTGTGTGTGTGTGTGTGTGTGTGTGTGTGTGTGTGTGTGTGTGTGTGTATAAATTGTATACTTCAGCGTGAGGAGAGTGTAGCCTAGTGGGTTAAATATAGAAGTGGTGTGAAAGCTGCTCCAGCAGGATGTAGCCTGTCCAATCACACGAACTAAACGCTGCAGCAAAGGATCCTGAACGTGTGCAAGTGATTCGTTTTGTAGAGAGTGTGTTAGGGAGAAAGCGCGCACACACACACACACACACACACACACACGCAGATCTGTCTCTTTAAGGCCCAAACACTGTGGAGGTGTTTTGGTTGGACATTCCAGGCATAGTTCAGACACCATAGTGCAGTATGTGTTGTGCTGTAGATTGCATTCATCTAAACACTTCCTTTACTCTTGGTTTCCATTTCTTGCACAGTATTTTCCAATAAGAACTGTTGTTCCACAACTGTTTCACCCCCATTCAGTGCCCACCCAACATCCACTCTAGAGAATGTCCTAAGTACGATTGAACGTCCGTCACTGAGCTAAGAAGGTAGATCTGTGACATAACATCAGATCAGAATTTTTAAGTCTTATGAAATTATCCTAGTATACGGAGGTTACAGGCGCCAATGAGGTGGATTGTCCCGCCCCGCTCCTGTTTCACAGGCTTTTATTGACTCAGTTTGGCATGTGTCAAAACAGGGTTTCTGAGTCCCAAAGGCGCATGGTACAGTAGGTGACAGTAGGTGTGGGCATTGGCTGGGCAGGGCTGCCATCAGCTAGGTTTTAAATATGCACTTCACAGAACAAAGCAGAGCAGGCCGAGGATATTCGGGGAAGAAAGGCTTGATCAGACTTGCCCTATCCCCTTTACAGTGTACTACTTTTAGCCAGGGCCCATATAGCTCTGTCCATATTCCCTGTATGGTGTATAGTGCACCACACCGGGAATAGTGTGCCATTATTCGGGACACACAATTTAAAAGGGTTGGCCTGATACCTGACTGGTGGCTACTAAACCAGAGAGGAGCGGATGTGACTGTTGTGTAATGGTAGACCAGTCTAGAGACTAGTCAAGAGTTTTACTGACTGCTCTGTTCTGTTCTTAAAGAACAGGCTTTCATTCACACACCCATGTTAGGTGGTCTCTTCACCTCCTGCACTAGGTAGTTTGTGAGAAACACCAATGTATGCATTGGGACCAGAGAACTGGATGTCTTCCCAGATAAGCTGTGAAAATGTGGTTGACTTTTGGCTTAGGTTTACATCATCTGTATAGCCTAACTAGTTATTCTCAGTGTATTTCCTACTGGTTCTGTATTTGGCGATTTGGTTCTGGGTGCCAAGATTAGAGGAAATGAATGTAAACAATTTCTTTGGTGTTCTAAGTTAAAGGGTGGTAGAGGTTTCTCCTCTCCTCAGATGAGTTGCAATAGAGTCCTGTTGTGTGTTGGTGTCTGTTAGCGTGCTAGTGCTAATGAACACAGCTGTCTAAACAGGTCAGGCTGACGGAGAGAGGAGAGGAGAGGGAGAGGAGGGAAAGGGACCTCTGTTCTTGCTTTGTTTTCCCTAGGTGTTGCTCCGCTGTTAGAAACACACTATTGTGGCCCAGAGGAATTCACTCCCTATCCAGCTAATGGTCAGTGCTAAGCGCCACCCTTTACTCTTGTCAGTTCTGAGGTGACGCGAACAAACACGGCTGTGTCTAGTGAGGATTTATCATTTCGGAGGATTTTTCCCCCCTCACTACCAGCAACCCCTTTCACTTTTATCTATCCATCCAACGACTTTGTGGTGGCTCTGGCTTGCCATTTGTCATTTCTCTGACACATCTAAAACCACTCTCAGTGATGCTCCTCTACGTGCTTTTATTGCTGACTTTAGCACCTATACCTCTGACTGTATGGCTCTTGTTTCAGATTGAAGAGTCACTCAGCACTGCGGCTACTACTCCAGCCAGAGGGTCTATACATCACCTGACTCAGCCTGACAGGAGTGTGGGGGTGGGGGTTGGGGAGATAAAGAGAGGGAGAACAGAGAGATGATAGACAGAGAGATGAGTCTCCTGATGATACTGTAGCTGTGGAATTCTGCAGATGCAGAGCTGTGTTGACCCTGGGAACACACTCCATATAATGGCCTCCCTCCATCCCTCTCTTCCTGAGCTGTGTGTGGTGAGCTGCTGGGGAGAAAGTGTGTGTGGGTGGTTGTGTAGTGTGTGATCTGTGTTTTGGCGCTGCAGCGTGAGCCCACTGCTGACTGGGCGCCTCTCAGAGGAGAATTGATTTGGCCTGAGAGAGGCACAGTGCTGAGAGCTGGGGAAAAAGAGATAGTGAGTGAGTGAGTGAGTGAGTGAGTGAGTGAGTGAGTGAGTGAGTGAGTGAGTGAGTGAGTGAGTGAGATGAAGAAACAGGTTGAAATGAAAAGAGATGAGAGGCAGTGTGAAGTATGATTACTCCCATGACTGTGAAGCTCAATAGCACACACACTAGTGATGCACATGTAGACGTATAACCCACAGTCCCGCGGTTGTATCTGAGGTGCGGGTGGATTAAGGGTCATTAGCTATTGTGTGGAAGAAGGGCAGGTGTGTGGCGGTTGAATAAAGAACAAACAATACCTTAATAAATCTAAATGTATCATTCCTGTTTTTTTTCTCATTCTTTTAGGCTATCTGGCATTAGTGCATAAGCCTAAGCTTTAGGGCCTAACCGTACACGCACCAAAAGCTTTTTGGAATGGGCACCAAAAGCTTTTTGGAATGGGCAGAAAAGTTAGTTGTTCCACGGAGGCAAAAGGGACAATGTCGGAGTTTAATTAAATCAGAGAAATGCAGCGAAATAGATTTTTGACCAAAGGAGGGACAGAAAAGTAATGTTTGGGAATGTTTTGGTGAAGTGGTAAAAGAGAATGTTATGTGTGATGATTGTGAGGTGCTATACAAATTCAACAGTCACAAGACCGGGATTTCAAATAGGCCTATGGCACGTCAAGGGGACTGTAGCCTACTGTTCAGATGGGTTTAATGGAAACTGAAATCTGGACATAACCTCTCACATACCTTTAATATTAACTCCTTGAGACAGTGCAGTAATATCTAACAACTTCCTAGTACATACAAATCTAAAGGGGTGAATGAGAATATGTACATGTACATATATGGATGAGCGATGGCCGAGTGGCATAGGCAAGGTGCAATAATTGTATAAAATACAGTATATACATATGATATGAGTAATGTATGATATGTAAACATTATTAAAGTGGCATTGTTGAAAGTGACTAGTGATCCATTTATTATTAAAGTGGCCAGTAATTGGGTCTCAATGTAGGCAGCAGCCTCTCTGAGTTAGTGATCGCTGTTTAGCAGCCTGATGGCCTTGAGAGAGAAGCTGTTTGTCAGTGTCTCAGTCCCTGCTTTGATGCACCTGTACTGACCTCGCTTTCTGGAGGCTTGCAGTGTGAGCAGACAGTGGCTCGGGTCCTTGATGATCTTTTTGGCCTTCCTGTTACATCGGGTGCTGTAGGGGTCATGGAGGGCAGGTAGTTTGCCCCCGGTGATGCGTTGTTCAGACCGCACCACCCTCTGGAGAGCCTTGTGGTTGAGGGCGGTGCAGTTGCCGTACCAGGCTATGATACAGCCCGACAGGATGCTCTCGATTGTGCATCTGTAAAAGTTTGTCAGGGTTTTGGGTGACAAGCCAAATTTCTTCAGCCTCCTGAGGTTGAAGAGGCGCTATTGTGCCTTCTTCACCACACTGTCTGTGTGGGTGGACCATTTCAGTTTCTCTGATGTGTACGCCGAGGAATATAAAACGTATCACCTTCTCCACTCAGAGTGCCCTCACCTCCTCCCTGTAGGCTTTCTCGTCGTTGTTGGTAATCAAGCCCACTACTGTTGTGTCGTCTGCAAACTTGATGATTGAGTTGGAGGCGTGCATGGCCACGCAGTCGTGGGTGAACAGGGAGTATGAGCTCTCCCCAGTGTTTAGGGTCAGCGAAGTAGAGATGTTGCTTGCTACCTTCACCACCTGGGGGCGGCCCTTCAGAAAGTCCAGGACCCAATTGCACAGGGCGGGGTTGAGACCAGTAGCTGTAGTCAATAAACAGCATTCTTACATAGGTATTCCTCTTGTCCAGAAGGGATAGGGCAGTGTGCAGTGTGATGACGATTGCATTGCATCGTCTGTGGACCTGTTGGGGCGGTATGCAAACTGAAGTGGGTTTAGGGTGGCCGTGATATGATCCTTGACTAGTCTCTCAAAGCACTTCATGTTGACAGAAGTGAGTGCTACGTGGCGGTAGTCGTTTATTTAAATTATCTTTGCCTTCTTGGGTACAGGAACAAAGGTGGCCATCTTGAAGTATGTGGGGACAACAGACTGGGATAGGGAGTGATTGAATATGTCTGTAAACACACCAGCCAGCTGGTCTGTGCATGCTCTGAGGACGCAGCTAGGGATGTCGTCTGGGCCAGCAGCCTTGCGAGGGTTAACATGTTTTACTCACGTCAGCCACGGAGGAGAAGGGAGGGGGGGGGGGGCACTGTCCTTGTAGTGGGCCGCGACGGTGGCACTGTATTATCCTCAAAGCGGGCAAAGAAGGTGTTTAGTTTGTCTGGAAGTGTGACGTCGGTGTCCATAACGTGGCTGGTTTTCTTTTTGTAGTCTGTGATTTCCTGTAGACATAAGTCTCACATTTGAGCCGTTAAATTGCAACTCTACTTTGTCCCTGTACCGGCATTTTGCTTGTTTGATTGCCTTGAGGAGGTAATAACTGCACTGTTTATATTCAGCCATATTTCCAGACTTCTTTTCATAGTTAAATGTGGTGGTTCGCACTTTCAGTTTTGCGCAAATGCCGCCATCCATCCACGGTTTCATCATCAATATCAGCATCATAAAAGCTGATATTATTTTAACCACTTAAAATATGCATCCAAGCCGAACTAAAATCAGAAACATGTTGGTTTGTTTTCACAACTTTCTATTTCCTTGTTGCACGTAACTTTTTTTGCACGTAACTTTTTTTGTTTGTTTTGTTATTGCATTTTATTCCCGGTCCCTTAACACCTTTTCTCTGTGTAAGAAGCAGAGATGACAGAGATACCTTTACCGCTGTCAACTAGATTGAAGCATTCAATTCTATCGATTTATTACATTCTGGTGAGCAAGGGTTTATTTAGTCTTCTAGGGCAACATTTTATGTCAGATGAGAAACTGCATGTATCTAATTATAGACAAGTTGACTAACAAATAGCCTATCTAAATGTTGGAAATTATAAGCAGAAACATATCTAAATCAGGCAACAACCAAAAAAACTGCCTTTCCTGTCCCAAAAAATTTAAATTGACTGTAGCCTATAGAGCATTTTCTATATTAGCGGGTTAGGGTCAGGTGCGGGCCTCAGATTTTCACTTTATCACATATAGTCAGGTAGTTGCTGATAGATTATTAGCAATTGCGGGCGGGTGAACAAACAGCTGACCCGCGCACAACTAGCGCACTCGCAAACAACCACACCCACCTGCTGTAGAGCATCAGTGTTATGTATGTCTCTAATAATCACTTCTGTAGACTGAGGCTCTCTTAGTGCTCTAACTCTGTAGCACACACACACACACACACACACAGAGAGAGAGAAAGAGACCCTTACACATCTCACTCTGCCAGCCATTGGCTATTAGTAATCACATGAGTCTCAATATATGAATATTTCCCTTTACTGTCCATCCGCTTATGGGTCTGAACACGTCATTTCATATTTATAACCCATACATATCATATTCATAAGCCGTACATAACCATTTCACAGAGCGCTCTGTTCTCCTGCTGTATAATAGTATGCCAGTGTGCTATGCTAGGCTAGGCTAGCACATACCTTAGCATACCACAGATAATTAGACTTTAGGCCATTTCCCTTAACTCCCATTCCACTGTGTAAACTAACGCTGAAATGGAATGGAGGTCGCTGGCTATGGGCACCTCCAGGAGAAAAATACGGAATTTAGAGAGGTGGTTTGAGAAAAGCCGTTCTGTGTCGAGAAGATACCATTCAGGAGTGCTCTGATCCTTGGTTGTTAGTAATGACGTGCTTTGGCTTTAGCTTGCAATTGATTTGTTTGCATATTTTCGGTCTAGATTTGGCTAATCTGCAGGCATAATTGACTATATTCCAATACTGGAGACAAAGGATGTTAATGGCTAACCGTTAATCGGTTAGCTGCCTGAAAATACATTTGACCACCGGTCATGCTTATGGTTTATAGATTTTCATCTCTGTCACATTTGGAACTGCCGGCATTAGGAGCTCTGTTTAGAACTGTGCTTCCCGCAAACTGCATTTTGGCAAATGTTTGAAAAAAAGAACATTTCATTAGCTGCTTCATTACAGGAGTTGCAATGTTCAATAATAGACTATAGCCTTTTGCCTGTAAGACGGTAGGCTTGCTATTGTTGCATGTTTCCATTAAGCTCTTCATGAAAAATGTCCGGTCCGTGTATGCATGTACTGTGTGTATCAGAGAGGAAGAGGCGAAGTAAGAGGTTTCACTCTCGCCAAAATATGTCCAAAATATGTCCAAAATATGTCCAATGCGTTTCTATGGGCTTATTTTGGGCCTAAGCTTGTTTCCTGCCTTCAGACGACTCCCATTGTTAAGGCAGAAACATAAGCATCTCATCATTATATGAAGATTTCTGATAGTTTTTTCTGTTGGCCACGTCATTATACTGTTTGGAAAAAATGTAACCGTTTGTTGACCGGTTAATGATGGTCAGTTAGTTGGCAGCAAAACTGACCAAAATTTGCATCCCTACTGGGGACCATTCTCTCATCCAATACAGCACCTTCCATCTTCATTGTCTTAAATCACGTCTCATTTCTATCATATTAACGGTTGATAGACAGTGAAATGACCAAGCCCTCTCCTCTCTCTCTGCCCGCAGTAACCAACTACAGTAATGTAGTGAAGGCCCCAGGCTCAGATTCAGATGATGAGGACAAGCTGCACATCGTGGAGGAGGACGGGAGTCTGGCCGACGGGGCTGACTGTGACAGCAACGTACCCAGTGAAGATCACAACGGAGACCGCTGGGATGAAGGTGATGGTCTCACACACACACACACACATACACACACACACACGCTGGGACACGCACGCACACAGATCTCCGTCTCCCTCTCTCCGTGTCTGTTTCTCTGTGTGCTTTTTGCTGAGCGTTTACTGATGTACCGATTTACAGATTTTTTTCCTTGTACTGAATTCAGTAAAGGTGATGTCAGTAAAGAATACCTAGTACCTTGACTGGGCTCTACCTACTACAGGCTGCAGGGTTAATTCTAAGACAGGAATCCTCGTATTTAAACAGGACAATGCCACCAGGGTAGAGACCTTCAGCATTCCAAAATAGACCTGCCATGGTGAGAGCTTTATGTTGCCAGTGGGCATTGGAGTGCTGTACCGCACTGTGACTGAACTAAGCTTACCTTACACACATACTCACACAAACAGTATATACACACGCACAAACCTACATATACACACACACACGTGAAATTGACATCACCGCGGGACGAGTCTGACGTCACGCCCCAAAACACAACAATGTGAGGTGTTATTAAAGGATGTTAACATTTCAACAGCTGTACCAAGGCAATCTCGCATAGAGAATTAGCTCGTGGTGTGTATATATGTGTGTGTGTTTTTGTTTTTATTGTCCTTATGGGGACCAGAAGTTCAGAAGTAGGGACATCACAAGGTAAAAGGCTATTTTAGGCTTAGGGGTTACAGTAGGTTTAGGGTTAGGGTTACAATTAGTGTTAGGGTTTGGGGTTCGGGTTAAGGTTAAGGTTAGGGTTCGCTTAAAGGTTAGGTTTGGGAAAATAGGATTTTGAATGGGAATGAATTGTTTGGTCTCCAAGAAAGTATTTAGACCCCTAGACTTTTTCCCCAAAAAATGACAGCCTTATTCTAAAATGGATGAAATCGTGTTTCCCCCTCATCAATCTACACACAATACCTCATAATGCCAAAGCAAAAACATTTTTGCAAATGTATAAAGAAAACAAAACTGAAATATGACATTTACATAAGTATTCAAACCCTTTACTCAATACTTTGTTGAAGAACCTTTGGCAGTGATTACAGCCTCAAGTCTTTTTGGGTATGACGCTACCTGTACACCTGTATTTTGGGAGTTTCTTCCATTTTTCTCTGCAGATCCTCTCAAGCTCTGTCATGTTGGATGGGGATCGTTGCTGCACAGCTATTTTCAGTTTTCGGGTTCAAGTCCGAGCCCCTCAAGGACTTTCAGAGACTTGTCCCGAAGCCATTCCTGCATTGACTTGGCTGTGTGCTTAGGGTTGTTGTCCTGTTGGAAGGTGAACCTTTGCCCCAGTCTGAGGTCCTGAGCGCTCTGGAGCTGGTTTACATCAAGGATCTCTCTGTACTTTGCTTGTTCATCTTTCCCTCGATCCTGACTAGTCTCCCAGTCTCTGCCACTGAAAAACATCCCCAAGGCATGATGCTGCCACCACGATGCTTCATCGTAGGGTTGGTGCCATGTTTCCTCAAGACATGACACTTGGCATTCAGCACAAAGAGTTTAATCTTGGTTTCATCAGACCAGAGAATCTTGTTTCTCATGGTCTGAGAGTCCTTTAGGTGCCTTTTGGCAAACTCCAAGCGGGCTGTCATGTGCCTTTTACTGAGAAGTGGCTTCCGTCTGGCCACTCAACCATAAACGCCTGATTGGCGAAGTGCTGCAGAGATGGGAGAACCTTCCAGAAGGACAACCATCTCCACAGAGGAACTCTGGAGCTCTGTCAAAGTAACCATTGGGTAGTTGGTCACCTCCCTGACCAGGGCCCTTCTCCCCCTATTGTTCAGCTTGGCCAGGTAGCCACCTCTAGGAAGAGTCTTGGTGGTTCCAAACGTGTTCCATTTGTGTTCTTGGGGACCTTCAATGCTGCAGAAATGTTTTGGTACCTTTCCCCAGATCTGTGCCTCGCCACAATCCTGTCTCGGAGCTCTACGGACAAATCCTTCAACCTCATGGCTTGGTTTTTGCTCTCACATGCACTGTCAACTGTGGGACCTTATATAGACAGGTGTGTGCCTTTCCAAATCATGTCCAATCATTTGAATTTACCACAGATGGACTCCAATCAAGCTGTGGATACATCTCAATGGTGATCAATGGAAACTGAGCTCAATTTTGAGTCTCATAGCAAAAGGTCTGAATACTTTTTTCAATACATTTCTAAAAATGTTTCAATACAATTTCTAAAGACCCGTTTTCGCATTGTTCATAATGGGATATTGTGTGTAGATTGAGGACATTTTTTTATTTAATCAATTTTAGAGTAAGGCTGTAACGAAATGAATACTTTCTGAATGCATTGTACATGCAATGTAACAGGTCATTTGCAGGGCTGTTTGATTTGGATCGTTGATTATATTGTATGGAGCTGGTTCAGTTTGCCCAGTTTCTTAGCTATGGTATGTGCAGTGGGTGACATTTACTAAGTATGTTAGCTAGTGGATGACATGGAAGGGACAGGTTATTTGACACAGTGTGATGTGACAGAGTTGTGTTTAGATCATGGTGACTATGCATGTAAACAGACTTAGAGGACAGAATGTTCTTCATGGTTAGATAGATGAGTTTGGTAATCAGCATAGCTGCCAATACAGAACAGAGTTGAGCATTTATTTTTGTGGACTGCCTGTGATGCAGACAGTTTCAAGCTCTCAACAGCTGTCTCACACCTGACTGACATAACTGTAGCCTACTCTGCAGACAGATCCTGCTGTCATTGATATCACTATTATGCCATATCCACCCCTGTCTATCTGCATCGTCCCTCTTAAAGGGGACGTTGGGGAGGAATGCCATTGGTCTCTGAGAACATTAAACACTTCAAAAGCATGAGTTCTACTTAAATTTCCGAGGCTTTAGAAAGCTGGCTGCTGGCCAGATCCATGCCCGATCAGGCACATTCCTTCTCCCTTCCTCCTTTCTCCCTCCTAATTCTCTCTCTCTCTCTTTCCCTGCTCGTCCTCCTCTCTCTCCTCGTCCCTCTCGCTCTCTCTTTTTCTCTCTCTCTCTAATAAACGCCAGCTCTGTGGGAATAAACCGATGAAACATAACGCAAGTCTCAGCCCTTTTCCTTTTAAAACAAACACACCTCCACACTCATCCTCCTTCTCCCTCTCTCTCTCTCCGTCCCCATTGCTTTTCTCTGGAAAACAGTTGTCGGTACTCCAGGTCGGCGTAACCATTGAAAGCTGCAGCCACCCACTCATCTTTCCCTTACCCTGGCTGCTTGTGGCGCTCGCTCAAATTAAAGCCTTGACGTGGTTTTCACTCTGCTGCAGTCCCCTCTCTTCCTGAATCATTCCCCCTGATCATATGGTATCACTGGCCCCCTGCTCACTGTCATTACTCATTTAGTTCTAAATGAATATCCACTGTAGTACTGCCACAGCCCTTGGAGTAAAGCATTGCCTTTACCCACCACCTCAATGAAGAGGCCGGATGATTCTATGTACCAAGGAGAGGTGAAAAAAATGTATTGAGGTGGGATTTGTTCCATTACTGATTCATTAATGACAGTATTCTCTGTTCAGTTCAGAGTGAACGGGTAGGGAGGAGAGGAAAGGAGAATGTGTGGTTTAATACTAGGAGGTAGCCACTAATATATAGTCAGTGGAGGGAACTAATACAATGATCTCATGAAACGCAGGTTTAACTGACCTGCCTTATGGAAATATACAGAGTTCTTTCCACGCTGTAAGATTAGCGTGTTATTAGGCATGGCATGTGCTCACGTCATATGGTCGATACACAGTATGATGATTTTGTTTGAGTAAATTCCTTCTGTCTGGTCACTGCTGTTCACATAATAGTTTGTCTGCAATGGGCCATGCGTTTCCCCTGAAGATGAGTCTCAATAAAACATTCGAATGCCCTAACTCAGGATAATAGCTACAGCAGGAGTCATGGGCATTGGGGAGCACATAATAAATTCCTGTAGGGCTTAAGTCATGATACTCTCAGTCAGTAAGTTAAGACACTATGGAAGAACAGGAAAGGAAAGGGAAACCGACAGAGAGAGAGAGCACTGGGAAAGTTGTGTGGTGGATACTCAGGGACTGACTCTCTGATAATACTGAACTCAAGTTAAGTAAATCATCCCGAGCATAGATAAGATAAACCTCACATTCATCCCAGATCCCACTGGCTTGCATCCTGTTGTTTCAAGATTATTTTAACAGACTGGGTCTATCACTCACTGCTTATCTCAGAGACATGCTGGCTCCCCCTCTCCTTCCCCGATAGAAGACACCTAGTAGGGGCAGGATGCACGGCCACAGGAAGTAGGGGTCAAAGGTTAGTCCAGCTCACCCAGGACAGGAAATGCTGATGTGGTCGTCTTGTATAGTTAGGCTCATGGGACCCCTCTGTATCAGGTTACAGAGATAGTGTGTGGGTGTTCTGATGATTCTGGCCTTCTAGCGTAAGCTGGAATTGAACTCTTTATTTAAGCACAACAAGGAAAGAGGATTTTTATATCAAGGTTCAAGGTCGCTATTCACGTAATAAACAAGTAGTCCCTGAACATGGCCACCATGGGGGAAAACAGCTGCCGTTCCCGATCTGCACTCATACAGCATAGCATAGATGTAAATAGTTATTACTTCTACACATACGGTTAAGGTTCTCATACGCTTTTTGGGGTTCTCATATGCTTACAATGTTGATTTGATTATTGCTTGAACAGTCGCTAAGATCATATTTTGTTGGTATTTTTGCAAAATACCTATTTTGGATGCAGTAGTTGTTAGCTAGTATGCTAGTTAGTTAGCCAAAGGGCATTTATACTGGTTGGAGTTGCAACGATGACACAAACATTATATTAAGCAGGAGTAGGCAGAAGATTCATACGAGCCTTACAATCCAAATATAATCCAAAAGCAGTGTGAAATGCACTCATAAGCAACATGAGAATTCCCCCACGGTGGGGATGTTTTAATACAGACTCAAATCAAATTTTATTTGTCACGTGCCGAATACAACAGGTGCAGACCTTACCGTTAAATGCTTACTTTACAAGCCCTTAACCAACAATGCAGTTCAAGAAATAGAGTTAAGAAAATATTTATTAAATAAACTAAAGTACAAAATAAAAAGTAACACAATAAAATAACAATAGCGAGGCTATATACAGGGGGTACCGGTACGGAGTCAATGTGCGGGGGTACAGGTTAGCCGAGGTAATTTGTACATGTAGGTAAAGTGACTATGCATAGATAATAAACAGCGAGTAGCGGCAGTGTAAAAACAAATTGTTGGGCCATTCCTCTGACACACCTAGTATATAGGTCCTGGATGGCAGGAAGCTCACATTGAGGGAGAGGTTGTTGTCCTGGCACCACACTGCCAGGTCTCTAACCTCCTCCCTATAGGCTGTCTCATCGTTGTGTCGTCAGCAAACTTGATGGTGTTGGAATCGTGCTTGGCCACGCAGTCGTGGGTGAAAAGGGAGTACAGGAGGGGACTGTTTGGCCCTGTCCGGGGGTGTCCTCGGATGGGTCCACAGTGTCTCCTGACCCCTCCTGTCTCAGCCTCCAGTATTTATGCTGCAGTAGTTTGTGTCGGGGGGCTAGGGTCAGTTTGTTATATCTGGAGTACTTCTCCTGTCCTATTCGGTGTCCTGTGTGAATCTAAGTGTGCGTTCTCTAATTCTCTCCTTCTCTCGGAGGAGGACCTGAGCCCTAGGACCATGCCCCAGGATTACCTGACATGATGACTCCTTGCAGTCCCCAGTCCACCTGGCCGTGCTGCTGCTCCAGTTTCAACTGTTCTGCCTTAGTATTATTCAAACATGCTGATCATTTATGAACATTTGAACATCTTGGCCATGTTCTGTTATAATCTCCACCCGGCACAGCCAGAAGAGGACTGGCCACCCCACATATGCTCTCTCTAAATCTCTCTTTTTTTCTCTCTCTCGGAGGACCTGAGCCCTAGGACCATGCCCCAGGACTACCTGACATGATGACTCCTTGCGGTCCCCAGTCCATCTGACCGTGCTGCTGCTCCAGTTTCAACTGTTCTACCTTATTATTATACGACCATGCTGGTCATTTATGAACATTTGAACATCTTGGCCATGTTCTGTTATAATCTCCACCCGGCACAGCCAGAAGAGGACTGGCCACCCCACATAGCCTGGTTCCTCTCTAGGTTTCTTCCTAGGTTTTGGCCTTTCTAGGGAGTTTTTCCTAGCCACCGTGCTTCTACACCTGCATTGCTTGCGGTTTGGGGTTTTAGGCTGGGTTTCTGTACAGCACTTTGAGATATCAGCTGATGTACGAAGGGCTATATAAATACATTTGATTTGATTTAAGCACACACCCCTGAGCCCCAGTGTTGACGATCAGCATGGCAGATTTGTTGTTGCCTACCAGTTGCAGAGGGAGGTGTTTTGTCCCAGGGTCCTTAGCTTCTTGATGAGCTTTGTGGGCACTATGGTGTTGAATGCTGAGCTGTAGTCAATGAAAAGTATCCTCAGTGTTCCTTTTGTCCAGGTGGGAAAGGGCAGTGTGGTGTGCGATTGAGATTGGGTCATCTGTGGATCTGTTGGGGCAGTATGCGAATTGGAATGAGTCTAGGGTTTCCAGGATGATGGTGTTGATGTAAGCGCTACAGGGCAGTAGTCTTTTAGGCAGGTTTCCTTCGCTTTGTTGGGCACAGGGGCTAAGGTCTTTGGGGTGGCAGGGTAGCCTAGTGGTTAGAGCGTTGAACTAGTAACCGGAAGGTTGCAAGTTCAAATCCCCGAGCTGACAAGGTACAAATCTGTCGTTCTGCCCCTGAACAAGGCAGTTAACCCGCTGTTCCTAGGCTGTCATTGAAAATAAGAATTTATTCTTAACTGACTTGTCTAGTTCAATAAAGGTAAAATAAATAAAACATTTGCTGAAGGAATGAGACTTGGAAGAGTGGCAATGCGAGACTAAACCAATGCAAATGCTTAGCTAGGTTCCAGGAATTGTGAATATGGCCATTAGAGGCTGGTGGGAGGAGTTATAGGAGGACTGGACTCATTGTCATGGCTGGAAGGGAATCATTGGAACAGAGTCAAACACGTTGTTTCCATGTGTTGGATGTGTTTGGTACCATTTCAGTCTAGACATTAAAATGAGCCCGTTGTCCTATAGCTCCTCTTAACAGCCTCCTCTGATGGCCATGTGTGATCAGTCACTTTATGAACTCTCTATCAAGCCTCTTACCATAACAAAATATTTCCCATGAAACCATGTGTTTTGGAACACTTCACATGTGGATATTTTTCACATGAGATTACACAGGTGAAGCCCTGCAAATATAAATGAGTCGTTAGGATGTCCCCGGAACGTCACGCAGTCAGTGTTTTCATGTCACGTCTAATCAAGGTGGGTGGAATCAGGCGCAGAGAGCAGAATGCGATATAGAGTTTATTCTGCGGTGAACAAAACAAACACGGTCAACCCAAACACACACAGGGTGAAATTATCCAACACAGGATAACAGACTAACCGGAGAATAAGAAACACAATAACACTCTCTCTAAAAAATGAATGACAAAATAAACAATCCCGCACAAAACAAGGGTGGGACAACCTACATTATATACAGACACTAATTAACTAAACAACTAAACAACACACAGGTGAAACCAATCAGACAAAACCAACAGATACACGAAAAGGGATCGGTAGTGGCTAGTAGGACGGTGACGACGACCGCCGAGCACCGCCTGAACGGGCAGGAGAGCCAACCTCGGCGGAAGTCGTGACATTTCAACTGATATATTTGACACACACAATTACATTGTGTGTTTATTTATACAGCAATTATTATTCAACATGTCCTCACCTGGGATTTGAACTCAAAACCTTTTGGTTCACGGTATTCTGATCTTCCTGCTACGACGCCATATCAATAACACATTTTACTTGGATTCCTACACTTTGGACTTCAAAGTAAATCTCAGATTTGTGAAAAATAAAAAATAGTATATTTATCATATTGATTCAGGAGTAACATTGAAACAGAATCATATCCCCCACCAACATTAGACAACTATACACACACAAAAACTCAAATTGCTGGAAATAAGTAAATGAAATCAATGATGAAAGAATAGTCATAACTAAAATAGAAGTGCAGATGGCACTCTTTGCTAAGTGCAGATATGTATTATAGGTAGTGAATCTGTAGGGGACTTCTGAGCACAGGAGGTTGGTGGCACCTTAATTGGGGAGGACGGGTTTGTGGTAATGGCTGGAGTGGAATTAGTGGAATGGTATCAAATACATCAAACACATGGTTGACATGTGTTTGATGCCATTCCATTTGCACCGTCCTCCCCTCAGCAGCCTTCGCCGCTTCTAAACATTTTACAGACTTTGTGGCACAATAGAAAGTTCAGTCTACCACAAATTCAGAGATGTGGAGTTCAAATCCTAGGTGGGGTCATATTAAAATATCAGGTCTAAGTGATCATGTCAAATGTAATCATATTGATTAAAGATGTTTACAATATTTTATCTTGAACAGTGTATCACTTGCTTTTCAACGCCATGCCACTTACATACCTAAACCAACAAAAACATGTGAAATAGCTGTTTTCACATGTTGAGCTGAAATGTTCACGTCAAAAAACAGTTGTCCACTATGTTCACATGTATTACATTTACAGTATTACAGCCACTGTTCCTAGGCCGTCATTGAAAATAAGAATTTGTTCTTAACTGACTTGCCTAGTTAAAGAAAGGTAAAAAAAATATATATATATTTTTTGAAACATGTAGGTAATAATGACTCGGTCAGGGAGAGGTTGAAAATGTCAGTGAAGACACGTGCCAGTTGGTCCGCGCATGCTCTGAGTACACGTCCTGGTAATCTGTCTGGCCCCGGGGCCTTGTGAATGTTGACCTGTTTAAAGGTCTTGCTATGGAGAGCGTGATCACACAGTCATCCGTAACAGCTGGTGCTCTCATGCATGCTTCAGTGTTGCTTGCCTCAAAGTGAGCATAAAAGCCTTTTAGCTCGTCTGGTAGGCTCGCGTCATTGGGAAGCTCGTGGCTGGGTTTCCCTTTGTAGTCTGTAATAGTTTGCAAGCCCTGCCACAGACAATTACAACATTAAAAAAAAAAAAATCTTCTTTAGAGTCTAGTCAGATAACTCCAGAACCTGTCCAAGTTTTCCACTCATGCTTCAGTGAGTTCACGTCCATGTGTCATGTTTGGCCATGTTGAAACATGCTGATAAACTGACTTTTCATAGACTGCCTGACTTTGACCCTTGTGGCCTTCAGCTCTTATTTACTGTAGCAGAGGTCTTGAGAGAGACGGTGAATGGGGCCGTAACCGTAACAACCAGAGACCTGTAACACCTCAGTGCCGACCGCCAGAGCAACCCTATCTCACACACACACTCTACATTCAGTCTCCCGGGTTGGTGTGTGTGTTGGAGATGTAGGCTGTTACATCATTCTGAGACCCTGAGTGAGGCAGGGATCAGGTAACTTCAGGCCAGGGTAGTGGACTGTAGATACAGAAAACAGCAACATGTGTGACTGTTTGAAATAGGTTGTTATTTAGCTGCTTAATGTTATTAAAAGAACATTGAACTGCAAGAAAAATTCAATCTTACAAGTCTAGCTCAACGGTGAAAAACTGAAGACATTTCTGAATGGTTGAGAGAGTGAGGGATCCATTGAGGCCATGGGAAGTAACGCTGTGGCTTAATGTGAGGGTTGGGAGGCACTCATCTGTTTCTCCCCCTCCATCCTATATTGAGGATGGATATAATCCTGCAGTCAGACTTTCCCAGCACCTGGTGATTACATCTCTTTTTCTCTCCCTCTGTATCTCTTGCTTTCTTTCTTACATACACTGTGTTGGCCACTGGATTTTTTTCACACTCACTTTCATTCGCGCTCCTTCTCCTCCCTCTCCTTTTTTGCTGTGAGGCGGCGGGATGGAGGAGGTTCGGCTGAATGTGTTTAATAACCATGGTAACCAGTAACTGTGTCTGTGTGTGTACCGTGTCGTTGGCGTAGGGATGTGTGTTCCGTGTAGTGGAACCGTCCATTTCTCACCTTGTCTCATCGCTGTTATAGTGCACAGGAGAGAGCTAGGAGAGAGCCAGCCAAGGGATGGGCCCTGTTAAGTAGGAGGGCTGTTGGAATTTACTGGGCCTGCCTGGTTGAGTCACGGAGCGTACAAGCTCCCCTCTGACACAGCAACACACAGCTGGGTCTCACTATCACAGCCCTTTACACGCTCGGAAAAACCTTGACACTTAAGAAACTAACAGGAGAATTAAATTCCCCTAGACTGATACATCTGCTCAGTAAATAAAAGTTGTCTCTCTTTAGGGAGGTAAACAATGCCGTTAGGTGTTTTATAATCATACACTCTCACTTCCTGTCAAAGAGAATGTGTTCCTACTCTGTCAACCTACCTGGTAAAATAAGGGTTAGTAATAATGATAATAACTTTCTTTATTGTTTTAACTGCTGACACGCTATACCCTGTTGTGTACGTGCTTCAGGAAGCGAAGCCGAGCAGAGAGACGGAAGCGTTCCACTTCCTAAATGTGTCCTCGAGTTATGCGGTTTCCTACAGCCTTATTTAGCTCCTTAATTAGCCCTCATTAGTGGCGCAACGGCAGCAAATGTGATGCGGAGGAGAGAATATGCTCCCTGATAACGAATCTCATTTACTGGTGTATTAGGATATTAGTTCCCACAGTGGCCAGGTTGTTCTTTCTTATCCAGAGAGAAGGTTGATCTCGGCCTGGGGTTTGAGGAGGCAGTGAGGCATTTATGTTTGAAGTCTATTGCATTGGGATTGGTTGATTCTAGGGATACATCAGATGTACTAACTCACCTAGTTGTAAGTCACAGTTATAATGTATTACAATTGTGATGTTTTATAACAACGGAGAGGATCTTTGATGTCCCTTTCCTCATGTTCTTGTCCAAATAGTTGCCTGTCCCTGTGTTTCAGTGAGGGAGGAGTGTGGTTCTGATGGGGAGGATGACGGCAGTACAGATGCTCTGGTGGAGGAGATACTGCAGCAGGGAGACACGACCATCATCTACCCAGAAGCCCCTGAGGACGAGCCCCGCCAGGGGACGCCCGAGGCCAGCGGACATGACGAGAATGGTAAAGACACACACACACACACCTCACCTGCACACCTTTCTCACACACACACACACACACACACACACACACACACACACACACAACATACATACCTCACTTCATCGCTCCTCTGCTTTGTACTGGTTCAAAGTACCAGTTCTCATTAAATAGTGTCACTGATTAGCCATAGATTCCACTCTGAGTCAAGCTCAGCACAGAGCAGGGGTAGCACACATCCCACAAAAAATACTTTGTGCCTTGACCGACCCCCCCCCCCTCCTACAGGTTTGCCTCCAGGCAACACCTTGATTTGTTGTTCGGGCCTCTGTATCTCCCTCTAAAGGTGTTAACTCCCCCCACATTAACACACACACACGCACATACACACACGTAGGCACACACACAGCTGTGAATGGACACAGACTGGGCTTTTATGGCCTAAGAGCTTTTGGCTGTTACCTGTCATCCCCAGAGAGTTTGAAAACAGCAACACCTGAGCAAATGTCTCACACCTGTGTCAGTGATGATTCACTAGTACCTGGGCGATAATGTGTGTGTGAGAGACATTATGTGTGGCCAGTAGGGACGCTTAATACATCACCTGTTAACAGGTAATACTTTACCTGTGTGGGACCCACTGGAGCAGGAAACAACCCTGGGGAACTGGAGCCCGGTGTGCATTATGTCTTCTCACCGTGTTCTACCGTGTCTCCAGCAGGCTTTTATTGGATGTCTGGGCATTCATTTGAAACCAGTGGGTGTTTTTTTAGAGAAAGATATAGGCTTAGATTTCCAATATTTCTAGTGCCGTTGATTGCACATTTACAACACCTACTATGTTATTAGTGAATTACCAACAGTATCCAGCTCGCTTGAATGCAAGTGAGAGTATGTTGCATCTGTCACATAGTTAGTGTGGAAACTGTGAGTCTTAATAGAGGATCGCTTAGTAACGGGTGAAACAGGTTAAAAGAGAAAACAGTCCAGAGCTCCTGTGTCTATCAATCATCATAATCAAATGACCCTTACTATCTATTGACCCTCTGATTACTCTGCAGACTAGCCCCCTTTCCATACTACACACACCCTTCTCTTTCACTCACTCACACACACACACACGCTCGCTTACATGCTCCCTTCCTCTCGCTCTCCTCCCCCACCAGGCACTCCGGATGCGTTCTCACAGCTCCTCACCTGTCCCTACTGTGCCCGCGGCTACAAGCGCTACACGTCCCTGAAGGAGCACATCAAGCTGCGCCACGAGAAGAGCGAGGACAACTTCAGCTGCTCCCAGTGCAGCTACACCTTCGCCTACCGCACTCAGCTGGAGAGACACATGAGTGCCCACAAAGCTGGCAGAGACCAGGTACCTGGTAACATAACACTAGATATCTGCTGTTTGTGAACTACTACGTGCAGCACCATGTAGTGTATGAAGATTATGTAGATAAAAGGTAATGTGATGTGAAATTTGTGTCCAAAACCCAGGAAGTGGGAAAGTAGGTGTTGATCAGTATTCCCTCATAACTACATTTTTTTTTTTTTACATTTTGACCATTTCATTTCCCAGGATTGGATTTTTTGGGGCCAATGGCCATTGTCCAATGTTACTCTTGCATACATTTTTACTAGTACAAAGTGAGTTTGTGTGACTGACCATCCCCTCTCCCCTTTCTTCCTTTGTCTGACAGAGGCACATGACACAGTCGGGGGGCAACCGAAAATTCAAGTGCACTGAATGTGAAAAAGCATTTAAGTACAAGCATCACCTGAAGGAGCACCTACGCATCCACAGCGGTGAGTGGACCCCTCAGTCACCATGGCAGCCCTGTGTGTGTGTGTGTGTGTGTGTTTGTGTTTGTTTGTGTATGTGTATTCTTTAATGTGGAAAAGCGTTGGGGTAATTGTAGAAGTTAGTTACTATTGGCCACGCCATCCGCCCAGATGTTTCTGTTTCCGTCAAACAAATATTTATGTTTAGTAACTCTGTGTATTTATGTGTCCTTGATTGAGTTTCAGAGCATTGTGCTCTGTCCTAATGTGATATAATTGTGTTTGTGTTGGCGAGCCGGCCAACAATTAAAGAGTATTTCCCAATGGTGCCATTACCTCAGCGTTTAAGCATTTTTGAAATGCATTAGACCCTTTTTCCCTGGGAGGTTTATTCATTTACTTCTGCTCCTAATGGAGGTCTTGTGTGTGTGTGTGTGTGTGTGTGTGTGTGTGTGTGTGTGTGTGTGTGTGTGTGTGTGTGTGTGTGTGTGTGGGTGCGTGTATGTGTCTGTCCCTACAGGAGAGAAGCCATACGAGTGCTCCAACTGTAAGAAGCGTTTCTCCCACTCCGGCTCCTACAGCTCCCACATCAGCAGTAAGAAGTGCATCGGCGTGATCTCAGCAGTCAACGGCCGACCCCTGCCCGCCAAGGCCTCCCAATGCCCATCCCCAGCCATGCCCGCCTCGCCCTCCTCCACCACACGCACCCAGACCCGAGACAAACCCTTGCAGGAACAGCTACCCCTCAACCAGATCAAGAGCGAGCCAATGGACTACGAGTACAAGCCCATGGTAGTGTCTCCAGCAGCGGGGGCAACAGGAGTGAACGGTCACGGAGGAGGGGTGTTCAACGGGGGTGCGGCTGCCCCACTGCAGGGCGCGGTGCAGGCGGTGATGCTCCCCACCATGGGCCTGGTCTCTCCGATCAGCATCAACCTGGCAGACCTACAGAACGTCTTGAAGGTGATTTGCGAATTTGTATATCGGATTAAAAATAGTACTCTGTATTTAGTGATGTATTTGTAATTCAAGTACAGGAGAGACTGACTATATGAGAGACAGACTGCATCACTTCTTTTTATAAGAAACATTCATGTGTTGAAAATCCCAAATGGTTTGCATAGTCAACTTACACACAGCCCTGACACACACACTTATCCCACCAGACATGCCACCAGGGGTCTTTTCACAGTCCCCAAATGCAGAACAAATTCAAGAAAGCGTACAGTATTATATAGACCAATTATTGCATTGAACTCCGTTCCATCTCATATTGCTCGAATGAGCAGCATACCTGGTTTTTAAAAAAACAGATAAAGCAACACCTCACAACGCCTCTCCCCTATTTGACCTAGATAGTTTGTGTGTATGTATTGATATGTAGGATACGTGTGCCTTTTTTAAATTGATGTAGTTTTGTCCTTGAGCTATTCTTGTCTATTAATGTATTGTATTATGTCATGTTTTGTGTGGACCCCAGGAAGAGTAGCTGCTGCTTTTGCAACAGTTAATGGTTATCATAATATAATACCAAAATACAACTTTGAATTCATGAAATACTTGTAATGTGCTTGTTGTTGCTATTTGTACAATGACTTATTAAACAATGCGCAAACCATTTTCATCTTTATCTTGAAGGTGGCGGTGGACAGTAACATGATCAGACAGATGTTGGAGAACAATGCTAAGTCAGCGGGGACTGGCATGGGGGCGACAGGTGTTCCTCACCAGCAGCTCATCTCAGCCATCAGTCTGCCCATTATGGGTCAGGATGGCAACGCCACCAAGATCATCATCAACTACAGCCTGGACCCCAGCCAGACACAGACCCAGCTCACTGCCCAGAACCTGAAAAAGGAGCCCCCGACCCTGGCTACAACACCAGGCCAGGCCCAGGCTGCCACAGAGCCTTCCAGCAAGACCCAGCAGAAACTCCCAGAGGACCTGACAGTTAGCAGGCCCCCCAGGAGCAAAGAGGAGAAGATGGAAGAGGAGACTACTAAGAACTGCCTGCTTTGTAATGAGTGCCCCAATGGTCTGGACGCTCTCCACACACTCAAGCACTGTAAGAAAGCCTCAGGCCTCAGGATCAATGGGGACAAATCAAAGTCTGCCATCGATTCATTATTGTCTGAGGGGTTCGGGGACCAGCCCAAGAACCTTCTGTCCCTCCTCAAGGCCTACTTCGCCTTAAATGTTGAGCCCACCAAGGAGGAGCTCAGCAAGATCTCCGACTCGGTCAGCCTGCCTGCCGACGTAGTCAAGAAGTGGTTTGACAAGATGCAGAGTGGTCAGGTCTCACTAGGGGCCCCGACCCCTCCGTCTGAGGAAGAAGGGCCCTTGTCTGAGTGTCATGGGGCCATTGTTGTGTCCCCTAAAGTAAGATCAGAGCAGAACACAGAGAGCCCCACCCTGATGCAGTCTAGCCCAGCTGAGGCCACTCCGGCTGAGGTTAACGGCTCTGGGCCCTGCCCGGCCTCCCCTACACCACTAAACCTGACCACCGGGGGGGCCGTCCCAGCCAAACCCTCCTCCTCAGACAGCACGGAGGTCCCCCTGGACCTGTCGCTACCAAAGCCCCTCCGAGAGGAGACCGCTGCCACCGCAGCCTCTTACCAAGCCACTGTTTACTCCCATCAGGACGAACCCCTGAACTTGACGAAGACTTGCACAACCAAGAAAGAACTTCCGCTCTCTGCAGGCGCCGCAGGCCACCACATGACTAGCCAAACCTTGTCCTTTTACACCGCCGGCCCACAAAGTGCCAACCCCATCAGCATCATGACCACTCAGCTGCCCAGCGGGACCATCTATGCCATCACTGATCAGGGCAGCACGGGTGTGTCCTGCCTCCGGGCGCTCACCACCAATAACAACCAGACTATCCTCATCCCACAGTTGGCCTACACCTATACCACTACAGCTACAGCCAGCAGCCCTGCAGGGACAGAGACACAGGAGAAGACCACACTGCAGATCAACGGCATCAAGGTTTGTAAATCAGTGGATCAATCAATCCGTCAATCAATCCGTCATTTAAATGTATTTGTTTAGCTCTTTTCACAGCAACAGTCACAAAGTTCTTTACAGTATCCCAGCTTAGACCCCTAAAGAGAAAGCAGCAGTTTACATTTTACATTACATTTTGGTCATTTACATAGCAGATGCTCTTATTCAGTCAGTTGCAAGGAAATCATCTGCTGTGTGTGTATGGCCTTAACTACATGTATTTGAATGTGTTTGTCGGTTCGAGAAAATGACCCTGTTATATGGAAACAGTCTAGCATGATCGGTATTGCAGGTGCATGACTGAGAATCATGTTCTCTTGCTTAAGTCTCTCCCCTGACTTGGCTCAGGTTTAGTGAGGGAGGAGGTGCTGGAAGATTGGGAAGTTCTGAGATGTAATCATTCCTCCTATTTTTCATTCTACCCGTGTCTTATTTGTTTTGAGTGAAACAACAAGGCCTCAACACTCAGGAGTCAGTCTATTGCCCCTTTAGTGCTTCAATTCTTTTGGCTCTGTTCCACTGCAGCTCAGCCATACTGAGAAGGTTAAGCTCCACCTATCGAGCTGGGAACTCTCCCAGCTGAATTAATTTCTCTCCTGTAGCTCTGGGTGGAGGCGGTGGTGTTTTGGCACCACTGTCTGTCTCCTGTGATGAACTGTTTTGTTTCAGCGCTGGGAGGAGGAGGAGAGGGGGAAAGGTGGACAGGACTCTAGTGAGAAGACCTAGCTCTCCTCTCTTCTTGCTCATTCTCTCTCTCTCTTCCCTTCTCTCTCGGGGATGTAGGGAGAAATAGTAGAATGATATTAAGTGGGTATTCATGCTAGAGTATATGCCAAACATTTCAAAATGTGAAATGACTAAAAGTGTTAGTGTCAAAATGTTTTGACAATGCTATACAACAGAGGAAAATGGCCTAATAAATTACTCTACATTATACAGAAAGTGCTGAATTCTGCCAGCAAACTCTAATACAGTGGTAAAGTCAGAGCCAGGACATGTAATGAATCCATAATGATGGATAGATGTGTGAGAGACATCACTCCCCGAGCACAGACCTGAGCTGCTGCTGCTGTCACCCAGCCAGAAGACATGAGGCAGCACTTACTGTAGAGACCTATTGATCTGTAGGAATCTGTTTAAACGCTCAGCCTCCTGTCTCACCATTGACTTGTTGTTGCATTATGCTTAACTATTAAGTCGATTGGCATAGAGCATGCCTTGTTAAAACCCATAACTGTACATAAAGCTATTATATATCAGTTCCTTAATGATGCTGCTGCCTGCCACACTTCCTCTTTCTCTCTGTCTCATATTGCTTAATACTCAAAAGTTGTTGACTGTGTCCCAAATGGCACCCTATTCCCTATATAGTGCACTATTTTGATCAGAGCTGTATGGGTCCTTGTCAAAAGGGAATAGGATGACGTGCCATTTGCAACTCAGCCGTAGCCTACGCTCATGAAAAGTTTTCACTCACCATTGATGAGTCATGATGAGGGTAAGGACTGGTTTTCAGGGCCAACACACCAAGGTGGGATGATGTCATCATGATGGTATTTTTCACTCAGCCAGTAAAAGATTAACTGTGAAATTGTTATGGCGAGGTTATGATTCCCTGAGAGCCATAAACAGGAAGTGGTATTAGTCAGCCTACCTACACCATCCCTTCCTGATACTCTCTTTTTCCTGGGAAACAGAATGACACACCAATGAACTACTTAACACTAAATCAGTTATAAATTCATTTTAGCTCCGTATCACTTGTTTTGTATTATTGTCCTACACATTTTGTTTGCTGTTTTAATCAGACAATGAAACTACTTCTTCAGGCTTCTCCATTGCTGTATTACTGTTAGAATTGATACTTAAAAACAGTAAACACTATATTACATACAGTACCAGTTAAAGGTTTGGACACACCTACTCATTCAAGGTTTTTTCTTTATCTTACTATTTTCTACATTGTAGAATAATAGAGAACATCAAAACTGTGAAATAACACATATGGAATCATGTAGTAACCAAAAAAGTGTTAAACAAATTCTTCAAAGTAGCCACCCTTTGCCTTGATGACAGCTTTGCTCACTCTTTGCATTCTCTCAACCAGCTTCACCTGGAATGCTTTTCCAACTGTCTTGAAGGAGTTCCCACATATGCTGAGCATTGGATGCTTTTCCTTCACTCTGCGGTCCAACTCATCCCAAACCATCTCAATTGGTTTGAAGTCGGGTGATTGTGGAGGCCGGGTCATCTGATGGAGCACTCCATCACTCTCCTTCCTGGTCAAATAGCCCTTACACAGCCGGGAGGTTTGTTGGGTCATTGTCCTGTTGAAAAACAAATGATAGTCCCACTAAACGCAAACCAGATGGGATGGCGTATTGCTGCAGAATGCTATGGTAGCCATGATTGTTAAGTGTGCCTTTAATTCTAAATAAATCCCAGACAGTGTCACCAGCATAGCACCATCACACCTCCTCCTCCATGCTTCACGGTGGGAACTACACATGCAGAGATCATCCGTACACCTACTCTGCATCTCACAGAGACATTACGGTTGAAACCGATTTCCACTGGTCTAATGTCCATTGCTTGTGTTTCTTGGCCTAAGCAAATCTCTTTTTCTTATTGGTGTCCTTTAGTAGTGATTTCTTTGCAGAAATTTGACCATGAAGGCCTGATTCACACAGTCTCCTCTGAACACTTTTGATGTTGAGATGTGTCTGTTACATGAACTCTGAAGCGTTTATTTGGGCTGCAATTTCTTTGGCTGGTAACTCTAATGAACTTATCCTCCACAGCAGAGGTAACTCTGGGTCTTCCTTTCCTTTGGTGGTCCTCATGAGAGCCAGTTTCATCATAGCGCTTGATGGTTTTTCGACTGCACTTGAAGAAACTCTAAAAGTTCTTGACATTTTCCATATTGACTGACCTTCATGTTTTAACCTCTCTGGGATATGTAGGATGCTAGCATCCCACCTGGCCAAAAGCCAGGGAAATTGCAGAGCGCCAAATTCAAATAAATTACTATAAAAATCAAACTTTCATTAAATCACACATGCAAGATAACAAATTAAAGCTACACTTGTTGTGAATCCAGCCAACATGTCAGATTTCAAGAAGGCTTTTCGGCGAAAGCAAACAATGCTATTATCTGAGGATAGCACCTCCGTAAACAAAGAGATAAAAGCATATTTCAACCCTGCAGGCATGACACAAAACGCAGAAATACAAATATAATTCATGCCTTACCTTTGAGGAGCTTCTTTTGTTGGCACTTCAATATGTCCCATAAACATCACAAATGGGCCTTTCGTTCGATTAATTCCGTCGATATATATCCAAAATGTTCATTTATTTGGAGCGTTTGATCCAGAAAAACACCAGTTCCAACTTGAGCAACGTGACTACAAAATATCTCAAAAGTTACCTGTAAACTTTGCCAAAACATTTCAAACTACTTTTGTAATTTAGGTTTTTAAATAAGAATTTGTTCTTAACTGACTTGCCTAGTTAAATAAAAAAAATTCTTTTTTAAGCTGGTTGAGAAAATGCAAAGATTGTAAAAATCTGTCATCAAGGCAAAGGGTGGCTACTTTGAAGAATCTCAAATATATCTATTTTTATTTGTTTAACTCTTTTTTTGGTTAATACATGATTCCATATGTGTTATTTCATAGTTTATGTCTTCACTATTATTCTACAATGTAGAACTTTTGACTGATACTGTATATTCACGTAAATTACATATCTATAAGTAAGATGGCGCCAACAGAGATGGCAGGATCGCGACTAGCTCTTAGGAAACTTTGCACTTTTTGTTTTTTTACGTACAATTATTTAGCATTATTAGCTCAGGAAATGTTTTGTTTTATTACATACAGCCGGGAAGAACTATTGGATATCAGAGCAGCGGTAACTCATCAGAACTACCGGCATTACAACTTCTCTGTATCGAATCCTTTATTCACTCTCCTCAGAGCAATTTTTTATTTTATTTAACCTATTTTTATAGCTAGGCAAGTCAGTTAAGAACAAATTCTTATTTACAATGAGAGCTTACCAGGGAACAGTGGGTTAACTGCCTTGTTCAGGGGCAGAATGACAGATATGTTGCCTTGTCAGCTCGGGGATTCGATCCAGCAACCTTCCAATGCTCTAAACACTAGGCTACCTGCGTTGAACTTGTTCAATTGAACTTATTCCAGAGGCCGAAAACATCGCCGGCGGAGGAGGCAATCGAGGCAGCCTGCTGGTTCGATTTAGGAGGTGCGCACATCACCCACCACTTCTGAGTATATTACTCGCTAATGTTCCGTTTTTGGATAACAAAGTTGATGATCATGGAGCAAGGATTTCTTTCCGGAGAGACATCGGGGCCTGTAACATCCCTTGTTTCACAGAAACATGGCTCTCTCTGGATAGTCTGTCGGAGTCGGTAAAGCCAGCAGGATTCTCAGTACATCGCGCATACAGGAATAAATATCTCTCCAGGAAGCAGAAGGGCGGAGGAGTGTGTTTCATGATTAATGACTCACGGTGTAATTCTAGAAACATACAGGAACTTAAGTCCTTTTGTTCACCCGACCTAGAATACCTCACAATTCAAATGCCTATCATATTATCTCCCAAGAGAATTCTCCTCCGTCATCGCCACGGCCCTTTATATCCCACCTCAAGCCGTTACCTCGACGGCCCTCAAAGAACTTCACTGGACTTCACTGGAAACCACATATCCTGAGGCTGCCTTTATTGTAACTAGGGATTTAACAAAGCAAATCTGAGGACAAGGCTGCCGAAGTTCTATCAACATATCGACTGTACTACTCGCGCTGGTAAGACTCGACCATTCCTATTCAAACTTACATAATGCTTACAAGGCCCTCCTCCGCCCTCCTTTTGGCATATTTGACCACGACTCCATCTTGCTCCTCCCGTCCTTTTGGCAGATACTCAAACAGGAAGTACTCGTGCTTTGAACTATTCAATGTTGGTCTGACTAATCGGAATCCACGCTTCAGGATTGTTTTGATCACTTGGACTGGGATATGTTTCAGGTAGCTTGCGAAAATAATCTAGACGCATACACTGATTTTATAAGGAAGTGTATAGGAGATGTAGTACCCACAGTGACTATTAAAACTTACCCTAACCAGAAACCGTGCATAAATGGTAGAATCCGTACGAAACTGAAAGCGCGAACCACCGCATTTAACCATAGCAAGGTGACTGGTAATATGGCAGAATATAAAGTGTATTTATTCACTCCGCAAGGCAATCAAACAAGCTAAACGTCAGTTTAGAGAAGAAGTGGAGTTGCAATTCAAAGGCTCAGACACGAGACGTATGTGGCAGGGACGACAGACAATCACGGACTACAAAAGGAAAACCAGCCACGTCGCCGAGACCGGCATCTTGCTTCCGGACAGGCTAAACACATTCTTTGCACGCTTTGAGGATAACACAGTGCCACCGACGCGACCTGCTATCATGGACTGTGGGCTCTCCTTCTCCGTGGCCAACGTGAGTAAAACATTTAACCGTGTTAACCCTCGCAAGGCTGCCGGCCCAGACGGCAGTCCACAGAGCATGCCCATATGTTTCAAGATGGCCGCCAATGTTCCTGTACCCAAGAAGGCAAAGGTAACTGAACTTAATGACTATGCCCAGTAGCACTCACCTCTGTCATCATGAAGTGCTTTTTAAGGAATGGATCACTAGTCACTTTAATAATGTTTACATATCTGGCATTACTCATCTCATATGTATATACTGTATTCTATACTATTCTATGGTATATTAGTCTGTTCCACTCTGACATCGCTCGTCCGTATGTATATAGTCTTAATTCATTCCTACTTAGCTTTTTGTGTATTGGGTATATGTTGCGCAATTTGTTAGATATTACTGCCCTGTCGGCGCTAGAAGCACAAGCATTTCGCTACACCCGCAATAACATCTGCTAATCACTTGTATGTGACCAATAAAATTTGATTTGATGTTATTCCCTTCTATCCCAAGGAGGAGAGGCAGAACATCAGCTCAGACCGTTATAATAATCACATGATTACGTCTTTCTAATACATTATATAACATATACTCAGTTTCTTAGGTACACCAATCTAGTACCAGGTCAAACCCCCCTTTGCCTTCAGAACAGCCTGAATTCTTCGGGACATGGATTCTCAGTTAGAATCAAAGGACCAAATGTGTACCAGGAAAACATTTCCCACACCATTACAAAACTGTCACCAGCCTGTAACGTTGACAGCAGGCAGGATGGGGCCACGCTGCTTACACCAAATCCTTTTTCTGCTTTTATCATGACGCATCAGAAACTGGGAGTCCAGTGTTGGTGATCGCATGCCCACTGGAGCCTCTTCTTCTTGTTTTTAGCTGATAGGAGTGGAATCCGGTGTGGTCGTCTGCTGCAGTAGCCCATCCATGACAAGAACCGGCGAGTTTTGTGTTCCGAGATGCCGTTCTGCACACCACTGTTTTACTGTGCCGCTATTCGCCTGTTTGTGGCCCGCCTGTTAGCTTGCATGATTCTTGGCATTCTCCTTTGACCTCTCATAATTAAGCTGTTTTTTCCCACATAACTGCCGCTGACTGGATGATTTTTGTTTGTCGCATCATTCTCGCTAACCCTAGACACTGTCGTGCGTGATAAGCCCAGGAGGCTGGCCGGTTGTGACATACTAGAACCTGCGGCTGGCACCGACGATCATACCATGCTCAAAGTTGCTTAGGACAACTTAGGACAACTAGGTCACTCGTTCTACTCATTCGAATGTTCAATCAAACAGTAACTGAATGCCTGGCTGGAGTCCCCCAAAAATATTTTTACCCCCTCAGCTATTGCGCCAGCCACTTTCCCTTGGGGGAATCCCCATCGAAACCGGATGCAGTTTGATTGCCATCTTCAGTGGAGGTCCAATTCACTTACCTTGCCCCCTCGATTTAGCTCGAGGGAGCGAGTGAACAACTTTGGTCACTTGCGGGGTTGATATGATCCACAATTAAAAGTAGCAAACTGTAGTCACATGTCAAACTCTGGTGGCCGCAAAGTGTCAAATTAATCAACAAGGCTGCATTTTCGGCATGTCAAAAAGAGGTATGAAGCTAGTTTGCTAAAAAATATATATAGACATGGAGTTTACCATTGGCAAATTGGCTTAGTCTCATAGTGAGGAGCTTATAAAACGTAGCTAGATTCATAAACAGATTTTGGGGAATTCTGAAATGTATTGGAATAAATTACCAAAGTATAAAACTAGCTATCCAGCTATGGGTAACTGTAGCTAGCTACCTGACAGGAGTGCGAGCAAGATATGTTAGCTTACTAGGAGGTACATTAATAGCTTTAGGTTGGTTGTTTTTAAAGCTCAACTTCCAGATTTACACCAAGGACGTTACCTCTCCGATCATCATTCTCCCTCGCTTGGCGAGGGACATTTAAGGTACACTAGGAATGTGACGATGTTAAACATCATTACAGGGCGAGGGCTGTCTACTTTGAGTTTGAAATGCAGTCCCTGTCAGCCTGCTTTTATATAGCAAGCCACAGCCACATGACTCACTGTCTGTAGGAGCGAACCATTTTTATGAATGGGGTGTTGTACCTAATAAAATGGCCGAGTGTATATTCACATGTATTTATATTTGTTGTTCAGGAGGAGCGTCAGGACACAAGCTCAGAGGGCGTGTATACCATGGAGGAGCAGAATGACTCAGACACCACCCCTTCCAGGAATAAGATGAGGAAGACTGAGAGTGGGTTGTACGCCTGCGACCTGTGTGACAAGATCTTCCAGAAGAGCAGCTCTCTGCTCCGACATAAATACGAACACACAGGTACGTCGGGAACTAGAGCAATCAAATCTGGGTCATGTTCATTAGGATGCAACGTAGCGAATCACTTTGCAACTGAAAATGAACACGAGTGTTTGTTATTGGTTAAAGTTTAGATAGTACCTCCCCGTTTCAGACTGTTTTCTTCCATTTCATACCTACTGATTATCATCCTTACTGCACCTCCCCAGGGAAACCTCAGGGAAATATGAGGCAAAGTGAAACTGAAGGGGGTAATTTCAGAAATCACACACTGACTGACTGCAGTGTTGTCATTACTATTGTGTATTGCAGAAGGGTGGAGGACACCTCCAATACACATACACACAATATTGGGTAGCTATTATCCAATACACACACAAACACATACACAGACTCATTCAAACACACACACACGCTGTAAAGCCTGGGAATTGCTTGCCGCCAAGCTCCCCCTGCCAACGACATTACCTTCCCATGTGAAATGTTGGAGGGATTTTGCAAAAGAGCTCTGTTAGTAATTTTACATGAGAACATGGGTAGTGTTGTGGCCAAGCACAGGTCAACCCACTCTGAGGCGTTCTGTCTTTATGACTTTGATACCTGGCGTAGAACCACAGTTTTACATCCAAGTGACTTCACTTAGCCTGGAACTACCCGTTCCTCTCGTTGGTGTAATGTTCAGCCTTCAACCCTGAAGCATTTCTGGTCGGATTGCTCTTTTGTTGTGTGTTGTTTTAAGATATTTCCCATGGATACGTGATGATAAATAATATAGATTTCACCGACCTTTGGCGCTATAATATAAACCGTTTCACAAGCACAACTGTCTAGGGAATTAAAACAATTTTACAGGAGAAGATTTCACTCAACAATAATTCTGCCCTGAATGATTTATCAATTTCTGTCTGAGATATCTTTTTATTTACTGTATATTTATTTTCTCCCGTGCTACAGGCAAGCGACCCCACGAGTGTGGCATCTGCAGGAAGGCCTTCAAACACAAGCACCACTTGATAGAACACATGCGTCTCCACTCCGGAGAGAAACCCTACCAGTGCGACAAGTGTGGCAAGCGCTTCTCTCATTCAGGCTCTTACTCCCAGCACATGAACCACCGCTACTCCTATTGCAAGAAGGAGGCGCAGGGAGGAGGTCAGGGAGGTGTAGGGGAGGAAGTGCTGGAGATTGAGAGCCCCGTGGGGTTGGGCCTGGGAGGGGAGCAGCCGGAGCAGTCAGACAGCAGGCCCACCTCCTCCCCTCCCTCCCACCTGGACTCGGACGAGCGAGGGAGCAGCACCAGAGAGGAGGAGGAGAGTGATGAGGAGGACATGGAAACAGTGGCAGGGGAGGCGGTGGAGGGAGATCCAGACAGCATTCTGGATATGGATGATATACAAGTGGTACGGATAGGAGATGAGGGAGGGGAGGAGGAGGAGGAGAGAGAGGAGGAGGGGGAAGTCACTGGTCAGGAGGGGGGAGAGAATGCAGAAGGGGAAGAGCAAGGAGTGAAGAGAATAGTGGTAGGGGGTGAAGAGGAGGAAGGAGAAGAAGAGGGGTTAGTGGGGGTTGAAGTAAAGGAAGAGCAGGAAGAAAAGGAGGTTACAGAGGAAAAGGCACATACAAGGCAAGAGGAGGTGAAGGAGAACCGTGAGAAAGAGGAGGAACATGGAGGAGAGAAGGAGCAGGATGAGAAGGAAGTGGAGGAGGAGCAGTCAGAGCAGGCTCAGGAGGAGGTGAAGGAGGAGACAATGGACACAGAGGAAGCGGTGACCTCAGAGGAGAAGGAAGAATCAGGGGAGGTCATGAAAGAGAATGAAGGTGAAACAAACGGGAACACTGTTTCAGATGACTAGAACCAAACACCGACCAGAGCAAAAGGGGATACAAAATAAAACAGGGAGGAAGCAGACCTGTGTTTCTTCCTCTATGAAATGGAAGGATCCTTTTTCTCCCCATGACGTTGGGGGAAAGGAAAGGGATAACGTTTGGGTTGCTCTGACGGATGCTGCATTTCAGTTCACTACTGTGTATGAATCCAGGTGTGCCTGAAAAAAATACTAGTGACTTATTCCACAGAAGGAGAAACCATTTTCAGTGTTAGAAAATGTATTTGTAAAAATCAAAAACAAAGTTTAAAGACAAAAAATGCATTATACGGACTTTGTAAGCTAGAACCGACACGTTTTAGATAATGTTTTATTACTAAAACAACCTTGGGTCATTTCTTTTTATCAGTGTTATCATTCATATTTTAACCTTTAAAAAGCTGTACAGTTGGGAGAGATTTCTATACCTTTTTATTGCCAATGAACAAAAAAAATCTGTATTTTATTAAGTTGGAGGGGAGAAAAAAGATCCTGTGCACTACAAGTGGCTTGGTTTACTTATGGCTCTAACAGTTATGTGTTGTCTACCCTTCAGTATTATCGCACTAGACCTACAGTATACAGCATCAGCACGTTAGCTGATAATGTTAGCATACCTTTTGTTTGTTTTACATGGATTGTGAGCCTTAAAGATAAACTGTTGTAAAGGTGATGAAGTTCAGCCATGATGTTCCAGTAGTTGATTATTACCTTATAGATGAAGAAGACATCAAGGGGAGTATGGAAGGAGGTACATAAGTCTGCAATGACACATTGTTCTAATTGTTTTGTTCGTTTGTTTGTTCATTTACTAAATCATTACTGAATCAGATCAAGCAGAAGAATAAAGAAGAACATTCATGATCTAGGCCTAGTAAGTAGAGATCATTTGACCCTTAAGCCCTGGACCCTATATTCCCACTCCCAGCCTTATGCAAAACATTTTTTTTTTTTAAATACACCATGCATATCAAAAGTGCCATTGCATACTGCTGTTTTTCCTTAGCAGCTGTTGTCAGGTTGTTTCAAAGCCCAGATTTGATAGTAGCTCAAACTCTTTCAGCTGATCTACTGTTTTTGGCTCACTACCACTAGTCCTGATGTTGTAGAAGATAGCATTACCATGACTTATAATTTAGACCGGAATTATATATTTGAGATAAAAATCTGCCTCTTTTATAATCAGAGCAATCAATGGCAAAAAGGACTTGTAACGGGATGATGAAACATGATTTTGAAGTATTTCCTGCCTTGAAATGTATCCTTTTCCCCAGTCCAGTCCCAGTGCACTTGTTTAACACTTGTGAGAAACTCTCTCTCTTCAGGTAACAAAAGTAGGCAAATATGATACCAGAATGGTTATTCAGACAATATTTTTTACCTGTCAGTATTATTTTGTTGTTGATGTTTTTTTGTAATATGTTAAATGTGTGTACTGTATGTTTTCAGCAATGTCGGTATTATTACCATTCCCAATGATATGGGTTATTTGTTTAGTTATAGAACACTTTTGTATTTATGTGTCTTATTTTTTTATATTTCTTTATGGTTATTTATTACAGTGTAGTGTACAATACTGTAGTTTGTATTAATACAATAATATATTTTAGTATGAAAATAATTTGAAAGGTAAAATGACTACAACAAAGCTGGAACATAAAAAAGTCTGGCATTTTGAAGTATGTTTTAGAACAAAAATAAAAATGTACTGCTATCTCAAGTTGTCAACACACCCCACGAGCAGGAAATTGGAACATGTCACCTTCCTGCATCCATTAATACTCATGTTAGTTTTTACCTTTTGCCCACTTTAATATGAAGCTACTGAAACTCTGAGAACTAACTGTATGTCTAATAGCATGAGTGTGCTGTTGTATTGACAGATGATCCTTAACCATGAATCTGTCCTTTTGCCAAGCCAAAATAATATTGACCTTTTTTGTTTTATTTGTGCCAATTTGTTACTTTGTATGTCTGCTACGTCAAGGCCACAACCTCTTTTTATATGTCCCTGTTTTAATCCACAATCATTTTTATAGTGATAGTTTGTGCTTTTGTTTTTTTATGACTCCCCATCTCACAATAAAATACATCAATTACATACCTCTTGTTTGTTGATCTATTTCTTATATTAGCTTGCGAAATAAAGCTTTAGGCTTTTTCCCCTCTGTCATTATTGCATGTGCGATAGAACAGCAGCACGTGTACTGCAATTGTTTTCACCACGAAGCGAGACATTCCCCAGCCCTGCTCTGTCAACCAAACAAAAACAACGGCCGTCAGGCAGACAGTGGCGCTGATTCCCATACTGCCGATTCCATCTTCAAAGTTTGCAGAGATTGTATTCAAGGTAAACGCTGCAGATGTAGGCTCAATTGATGATGACCTTTCAATGTCAAGCATGCTATAGCCATTCATTTACCACCACAAACTGATGCTGGCACTAACATGCTGACCACACCGCTCGCGTCGCGACCGTTGCAAAATAAATGTACACATACATATTATTCAATCACTGCACCCACAACGCTTGCAAGCGTCTGAGTAGCCAGCCGCTAATATAGAACTTGGTTCTATTTGTGATGCATAAAGCGCTGCAAGTCCCGCTTCTCCCATCTCCTCATTGGTTTTTAGGAGCATATACTCACGTGCCATCTCCTCATTTGTTTTTTGGAGTATATACCCACGTGGGTGATTGCATAACCACTCCAGTCGGTAGTGGTTATGCACCTTAAAGCTGGTTGCCAACAGCCATATAAAAAAGCCTGAAGGAAAGGAGAGATTACTAGAAAACAACCTTTTACCATTTTATCTGTGGATTAATTGTCGGAGTAGAGGGCCTTGTGCATTTCAGGTAAAATAACAACCCAATGTTTATATCTCAGGACAAATTAGCTAGCAACAGCAAGCTAGCTAGCTAAATTACCAGGAACGCTTTATGCTTATTGACCCGTCCCTAAATTAATATAGTTGGTTCAGAGTTTGTTTTGATATTTCAACCTGTGTGTCCTGATCGCGCCTGGTTTGGGTGGACAAAAACAACATGTGCGCGATGGCACACCCGCGTGCAGGCAAACTTAAATCAGTTTAATCTAATTTCTACCAGCATGTCACATGTGCAACCAGAGGGAAAAAACTCTAGACCACATTTATTCCACACACAGAGACATACACAAATCACCCCCCCCCCTCAATTTGGCAAATTTGACCATAATTCTACCCTCTTGATTCCTGCTTACAAGCAAACATTAAATCAGAAAGTACCAGTGAATACTAAGTGCTCAGATGATGATGTGTATGCTAAGCTACAGTACTGTTTTGCTAGCACAGACTGGAATATGTTCCGGGTTTCATCCAATGGCATTGAGGAGTATACCACCTCATTCACCAGCTTCATCAAAAAGTGCATTGACGACGTCGTCCCCACAGTGACCGTACGTACATATCCCAACCAGAAGCCAGGCAACATCCGCACCAAGCTAACGGCTAGAGATGCTGCTTTCAAGGAGCAGGACACTAATCCGGAAGCTTATAAGAAATCCTGCTATGCCGCAGATGAACCATCAAACAGGCAAAGCGTCGATACAGGACTAAGACTGAGTCCTACTACACCGGCTCTGATGCTCATCGGATGTGGCAGGGCTTGCAAACTATTACAGACTACAAAGCGAAACCCAGTCGCAAGCTGCTCAGTGACGTGAGCCTACCAGACGATCTAAATACCTTTTATGCTCGCATCGAGGCAAGCAACATTGAAGTAAAGTATGCATGAGAGCACAAGCTGTTCAGGACGACTTTGTGATCACGCTCTCCGTAGCCGATGTGAGCAAGACCTTTAAATGGGTCAACATTCACAAGGCCGCGGGGCCAAATGAATTACCAGGACGTGTGCTCAGAGCATGTGCGGACCAACTGACAAGTGTCTTCACTGACATTTTCGATTTCTCCCTGACGAGTCTCTAAAGACTACATGTTTCAAGCAGACCACCATAGTACCTGTGCCCAAGAAAGCGAGGGGAGCCTGTCTAAATGACTAACACCCCGTACCACTCATATTGGTGGCCATTAAGTGTTTTGAAAGGCTGGTCACGGCTCACATCAACACCATCATCCCAGAAACCCTAGACCCACTCCATACCGCCCCAACAGATCCACAAATGATGCAATCTCAATCGCACTCCACACTGCCCTTTCCCACCTGGACAAAAGAAACATCTATATGAGAATGCTGTTCATTGACTACAGCTCAGTGTTCAACAGCGCCCACGAAGCTCATCACTAAGCTAAGGACCCTGGGACTAAACACCTCCCTCTGCAACTGGATTCCTGACGGGCCACCCCCAGGTGGAAAGGGTAGGCAACAACACATCTGCCACATTGATCCTCAACACGGGGCACCCCAAGGGGTGCAAGTTTAGTACCCTTCTGTACTCTCTGTTCACCCACAACTGTGTGGCTAAGCACGACACAAACACTATCACTGAGTTTGCTGACGACACAACAGTGGTAGGCCTGATCACCGACAATGATGAAACAGCCTACAGGGAGGTCAGAGACAACAACCGCTCTCTCAACATGAGCAAGACAAAGGAGATGATTGTGGACTACAGGAAAAGGACGGCTGAACACACCCCCATTCACATCACCAGGGCTGTGGTGGAGCAGGTTGAGAGTTTCAAGTTCCTTCGTGTCTACATCATCAACAAACTATCATGGTCCAAACACACTGAGACAGTCGTGAAGAGGGTACGACAACACCTTTTCCCGCTCAGGAGACTGAAAATATTTGGCAATGGTCCCCAGAGCATCCTGGGTGGTTGTATCACCGCCTTGTATGGCAACTGCTCGGCATCCGTCCGTAAGGCGCTACAGAGGGTAGTGCGTATGGCCCAGTAGGGGCCAAGCTTCCTGCCATCCAGGACCTATATACTAGGCAGTGTCAGAGGAAGGCCCAAAACATTGTCTAAGACTCCAGTCACCCAAGTCATAGACCGTTCTCTCAAAAGGCTCCTTAACAGTTTCTACCCCCAAGCCATGATGAACAATTAATCAAATGGCCACATGGACTATTTACATTGACCACCCCCCCCCCCCCTGCGCGCTTCTTCTGACTCTGCTGCTAATCGCTGTTTGCGATCTATGCATAGTCATAGTCATAGTTTACCCCTACCTACATGTATAAATTACCTCGACTAACCTATACCCCCACACATTGACTCGGTACCGGTACCCTGTTTATATAGCCTTGTTATTGTGTTACCTTTTATATAAAAAAATAAGTCAGTTAGTAAGTAAGGTCTACACCTGTTTTATTCGGCACATGTAACAAATAAAAGTATTTGATTTGATTGTGTTCATTCTGCTGAACATTGCCCAGACCAGCCTAAGGTCATTCCTATTGATCTAGATCAGGTTTCCTGCAAGGAGAAGGAGGGTCGACCCTTAACATGAATTAGTAATAGAATGGACCCAAAATCTATAGTCTGATGAGGAGCTGAAAATGATACAATACTCTCACATGTCTGTTACTGTTACTCTTCTCAACCTTAGGACTGGAAAAGGGATACTTTCAGGAGGGATTTGGTCCATGTCTGTAGGTCTGAGACAGTATACAATACATCCGTTTCTATGGTTAAAAGAAATTGAGAGCGGGTGTGGGTGTGTTTGTGTGGGAGGGGGGGTTCAACAATTGCAGCGCCTCCCTTGTCTATGTGGAGAGTGGGTATGATGAATGTGGAAAAGAGAATGGGGGGGTTTTCTTCAAACCCATATCACACACTCACAAACTGAAATATGTGTGTGTACATTGTACAATCAATCAGTGAGAGAGAGAGAGCCTCAAACATCCCATTCATTTGTATAACCAAACAAGTCAAACCCCCCCAAAATATTGATTGGTTGACAAAAGATCATCCCACAATGCAGGTGATTTCTGTAGGATGAAGTCAGTGAAGAGCAACTGCAGAAACTTGTAATGAACAGCAGTCAAAACTTCATGACCTTTGATTGCATGAACTTCACAAAAATCATGTTGGACTATATCCCATAATGCAACACACTTTGGAAGAAGGTGACCAAAGATGCCCAATGACTTGACAAAAGTGCTTTGCTCGAATGTTCCCAAAGTGTGTGTGAGAGAGTAATCTGTCACTTGGCACTTAGTGAGCTGGTGATTGTGTCTGCTGAGTAGGTGGGGGAGGAGGGATAAGGTAAAATCATTCAGTGCTACCATAACATTATGATAATGACATCACTTCTGTAACATTGTCATGTCAAACTGCCTTCACTAATTACGACATTTAAAAAAATCAGTTTTATGATTTTGATGTCAATAGCAAAAATGTTTTTTATTTTTTATGTAAGTCAGTAAAATCACAAGGTGTCAAAACAGGTTGTTCCAGACCAATAGCATAAAGGTTTTCAGGGCCTATGAGCCCTGGTTAGTGCACTGTATAGGGAAAGGGTGCCATTTGGTACACAGGCTAAGAGGATAACTGCTAAGAGGATATGATGCACCAGTGCCAATAATGGAGCAGAAGCCTGATGAACTATCATGGCTGCTGTGTCTCTGACATGGAACCAAACCCAGGGGACAGTGTCCCAGGGGAAATTTAGAGAAAAGCCAATAAGAGAGAAAAAATGGTGCTCAGGAAATAGCACTCACTAAAATATCATGGCCATTTACTCAACCACTAAATACCGGATTGTATGGTATACAGTGTGTCTGTGTGTGTCTGTGTGTGCGTGAGTCCCGTGAGTCCCGGTTGGTAGAGCGTGGCGCTTGCAACGCCAGGGTTGTGGGTTTAATTCTCATGGTGGACCAGAATGGAAAAAAAAGAAGGATGAAAATGTATGCTCTCACTACAGTATGTTGCTCTGGATAATAGTGTCTGCTACATGACTAAAATGTCAATGTAAATATGTATGAGTATGTGTTTGTGCAATAAATGTTTAATAAGTGTTTTTATTCAGAATATTTATTTGGAACAAATTGTCCTTCTTTGGCCAACAGCATTTGGTCAGTTTTGATATACACATCCAAAAAGTGACCATTGCTTGAAAATCAATCTAGAGCCCTTTCATCACAGTAAGTGCTACTGCCTTTTTGGCAGTGACAACAATGTGCAGTATTGTATTAAGAAATTAATATTTAAATCAGCACATTGACTCAGACTACTACCCTACTGTTGTAATTCCTCCCACATCCTCCATTACTTCTCTACCATAATAAGAAACACATACATAATATATATTTTTTAAATCACCTTTATTTAACCAGGTAGGCCAGTTGAGAACAAGTTCTCATTTACAACTGCGACCTGGCCAAGATAGAGCAAAGCAGTGCGACAAAAATACCAACACAGGCTGCAGGTGGCCTAGTGGTTAGAGCGTTGGACTAGTAACCGAAAGGTTGCAAGATCAAATCCCTGAGCTGACAAGGTAAAATCCTGTCATTCAGCCCCTGAACAAGGCAGTTAACCCACTGTTCCTAGGCCGTCATTGAAAATAAGAATTTGTTCTTCACTGACTTGCGTAGTTAAATAAAGGTAAAAAAGAACAGAGTTACACACAAACATACAGTCAATAACACAATAGAAAGATCTATGTACAGTGTGTGCAAATATAGAAGAGTAAGGCAATAAACAGGCCATTGAGGCTAAATAATTACAATTTAGCATTGATACTGGGGTGCAAGAGGGTAAGTAATAATATGGGGATGAGGTAGTTGGGTGGGCTATTTACAGATTGGCTGTGTACAGGTACAGTGATCGTTAAGCTGCTCTGAAAGCTGATGCTTAAAGTTAGAGAGGGAGATATAAACTCCAGCTTTGGTGATTTTTGCAATTCATTCCAGTCATTGGCAGCAGAGAACTGGAAGGAAAGGTGGCCAAAGTAAGTGTTGACTTTGGGGAGGACCATTGAAATATACCTGCTGGAGTAGTTCATGAACATTTACGTATATGCTATAGAACCATAAACATAAGTAGATACCATAAGAAGTTGTCTCGTCATAGCCGTCATAACATTAGAAAAAGACCCTCCACCTCCAATGTCAATTGGTTGCATTGGTGAATGTGGAAGTCCTAAATGTGTGGATGGCGTGATTGGATTGTCATTGTGCTGAATTTAGCATATTGAAATATTCTGTATCAACAAAACTATATTTAATATACGTTTATTATTTAACGACGTTTTGACAGTAAGATTAATCAAATCTAATTTTAATTAAGAAAGATGGACAAGCATGACTGATAGAGTGAGAGGTGGAAATGCATTATACCAGAGGCAGGTAGGCTACAGGTAGAGATGCAGGCAGAGGATGATGATGTAAGGCCTACAGCAAGAACTTTTAAAAAGTTAGGCCAACTAGGTAATCATTCATTATTTGCATTATCTCAATTATCATTCTGCCACTGCATGACAATGCATATTTGTTATAGCCTAGAATTGTTTTAAGCCAAAAACAAGACATGTACTTTGGGGGAAATGCTCTCAAAAATCAACTTTTTTTCCAGGTGTTAATTTGCATACCAATAGGCCTACATGAAACCAAAAAGGCACAAAAATTATAATAATTAGGTTTACAGCTATCACAATGTATATTTTAATAGTAGTAAAACAGCTTTTGGTTTCGAATGGTCACCAAAATGGAGGGCTACCCAGCTCCCAATTACCATTTAGATTAACCCCTGGCTATAAAATTACAACAAGGTTTCCAAGATTTACGTGGAGCTGGATTTTATTTTTTGGTGAGCTACAGACGGCGGTATTGAAACGTAAAGGTGATCAGATTTCTGGGAGCACCACATACCTAACAGATACAAAGTCATAACAATAACAAATCATTAGTCTACTACACAATCCATGTATTCCCTGAGGCAGGATGGGAGGAGAGAAAGGGAGAAAGCGAGAGAGGGATAGAGAGAAGAAGAGACAGAGAGCTTCAAGTGCCCTCCAGCTAAATAGAGCCGTCTCGTTCCTCGATACAGTGTTTCAATATTCTCAGAAACACCTTGTTGATGCAAAGCCTCAATATTCTCAGAATGTTTCCCTTCCCTGGCAAATAATGCACACAGGCAAATACAACAATTAGCTGAGCGCACACATTGTAAAGAACATTTCTCTGAATGCATAGCAAAAACTTTGGTGGGAGGCACATGAGACAATGACACTGTCATAGTACACTGTATGCTGTCATGTTCTGACCATAGTTCTTTTGTGTTTTCCTTGTTTTAGTGTTGGTCAGGGCGTGAGCTGGGTGGGCATTCTATGTTGTATGTCTAGTTTGTCTATTTCTATGTTTGGCCTGATATGATTCTCAATCAGAGGCAGGTGTTAGTCATTGTCTCTGATTGGGAACCATATTTAGGTAGCCTGTTTTGTGTTGGGTTTTGTGGGTGGTTGTTTCCTGTCTTTGTGTTTTCTGCACCAGTTAGGACTGTTTCGGTTTTGCCACGTTTATTGTTTTGTATTCTGTTCATGTTTAGTTTTCTTATTAAAGAAAACATGAACTCTAACCACGCTGCGTTTTGGTCCGCCTCTCCTTCCCAGGAAGAAAGCCGTTACATAAGTTTGAGTTCCTATAGCAGGGGGTCTGCAATCTTTTTCATATGAGTGACAATTTATAATTGATCTTACAATTTCTAAAGATCTGCATGCTAGTTAAGATTTTTATATAAGCATTGTAGGCTAGCTACTCAAGTGTGCCCAGAAAATGTCTAACTGTGCACAAACAACAAAGTCGAATTCGAGCTGCGTTTCAGACAGAGGCGCTGTCCTTTCAGCCGCACCCTACAGAGCTCCAACTATACCTACCTGTACCGAGGCGCTGTCCATTCAGCGGTGCTGAATCACGGGCGTGGCCTTACGCCTCGATCATACCAATAGTTTTTTTGCTACGCAGCTTCATCTGGAAATGTGCACAACAAAAGTTCAACATTCAACTTCTGCCTCCATTTCCGTCAAGCCATCTATGCATAGTTTGACTTATACATCCAATAAATCAACGTTTGCACCACACAGAACGCATTGCAACTAACTCTTCAAGGCAAAAGCATCGTCCCATTGGAAATTAATGTACTTCTGGTGTACCATATCGCAATGATGCTGTCGGTGCAATCGTGGTGTTAATGTGCAGATTTTTCTTCATTCCTTGGTTGAGTTTGTTTGTCTTTACGCTTCCTTGTCAATTGTATACCTAAGGCATTGCTTTGATGTATGCCTTTTATTTCAATGCATGTGTAGAATTTATCTGGCATAGTTTGCATTCTCAGTCAGCTGTTTTATGCTACGGTTAATTTCACATTGATGTTCCTATTTGCAGTTGGCCTTGATGTGGTGTGTCATGACTGGCCTGTTCGGGTCATGTTACCGTGGATCACAGTCCTACAGAAACATCTCTATGACACCTCACGCCCATTGTAAATCTTAAGGCAGCAAACAAATCATTTGTCCTCTCAGTGTGGAGGATTGGAATGTATGGTGGGTCTATGGAAAACTACCTCAGGATGGTAACAGGGCATAAATGAACTTTGGGACAATATATTTCATCAGCCAAAACGGTGGTAACAATGATATATGGAATATGAAAATGAATGTCGGTTTTGTTATGTTATTAAAAGTTAACGAAAACATTGTAACTTGAAGAATTTTCATATGTGTATTACCCGATCAAAGACAATGTTTTTATAAAGATGAACTGTGAGTTTAGTTGTCCAAACTAGATCAGAGTAAAATCCATACCTTGCCTCATAACTACAGTTGAAGTCGGGAGTTTATATACGCTTAGGTTGGAGTCATTAAAACTCATTTTTCAGCCACTCCACACATTTTTTGTTAACAAAATATAGTTTTGGCAAGTCTGTTAGGACATCTACTTTGTGCATGACACAACACATTTTTTACAGACAGATTATTTCACTTAACTCACTGTATCACAATTTCAGTGGGTCAGAAGTTTACATACACTAACGGTGCTTTTAAACAGCTTGGAAAATTCCAGAAAATGATGTCGTAGCTTTGAAAGCTTCTGATAGGCTAATAGACATAATTTGAGTCAATTGGAGGTGTACCTGTGGATGTATTTCAAGGCTTACCTTCAAACTCAGTTCCCCTTTGCTTGAGATCATGGGAAAATGCTTTGCTGCAGGAGGGACTTCACAAAATAGATGGCAGCATGAGGGAGGACAATTATGTGGATATATTGAAACAACATCTCAAGACATCAGTCTTGGTCGCAAATGGGTCTTCCAAATGAACAATGACCCCAAGCATACTTCCAAAGTTGTGGTAAAATGGCTTAAAGACAACAAAGTGGAGTGGCCATCACAAAGCCCTGACCTCAATCCCATAGAAAATTTGTGAGCAGAACTGAAAAATAATGTGCGAGCAAGGAGGCCTATAAACCTGACTCAGTTACACCAGCTCTGTCAGGAGGAATGGGCCAAAATTCATACAACTTATTGTGGGAAGCTTGTGGAAGGCTACCCGAAACATTTGGCACAAGTTCAACAATCTAAAGGCCATGCTACCAAATACTAATTGAGTGTATGTAAACTTCTGACCCACTGGGAATGTGATGAAAGACATAAAGCTGAAATAAATCACTCTACTATTATTCTGACATTTCACATTCTTAAAATAAAGTGGTGAGCCTAACTGACCTAACTGATAGGACATTTTCACTCAGATTAAATGTCAGGAATTGTGAAAAACTGGGGTTTAAATGTATTTGGCTCAGGTGTATGTAAACGTCCAACTTCAACTATATATCTCTGCAGATGATCTGTCTATCTGGTCAACATTACTGATCCATATCTTCCTACACCCTCTGGTGGTATGGATAACTTGTTATTATGTCTCCAGAAAATCCTAGATTCAAATAAAGGTCTTATATTGCAAGTTATTATAGGCATAATGATATGTTTTTGGCTCTGGTCAAAATGATCCCACAGGACTTGAATTTATGTTTTAACATTCCCCACTGGGAATGTGATGAAATAAAAGCTGAAATATATCATTCTCTCTACTATTATTTTGACATTTCACATTCTTAAAATAAAAAGTGGTGATCCTAACTGACCTAAGACAGGGAATTTTTACTAGGATTAAATGTCAGGAATTGTGAAAAACTAAGTTTAAATGTATTTGGCTCAGGTGTATGTAAACTTCTAACTTCAACTGTAGATATGACCCAGAGAACTTGCCATAAAGACAGAAATGCCCCTTTGTGACAATGGGATATAAAACCTGTGAGTTAAGAATTTACGAACAGACTAAAACGGACCACAGCTGCAGCATGGTCTAAGATAGTCGTGACCCCACAAACACAACACAAGGAAGAGGACAAGGAAGAGGAAAATCCACGAAGGTGAATTCAAGAAGGACCAACAGGTTATTCTCTTCAAATCATTGGTTGTCTACACGGCCCTCCTACCCATGCTGGGAGCATCAACACGGCTGATGAGCCTCCTCAGAAGTCCACTCTCACAGAACGAGTGCAAGGCAACAGACCACTAAGAGAAAGGACACTGACATCTTGTGGACAATCACTAGGTCGACCCGGCCCACTAAGCGGAACTCGGTCCACAAAGAGATACCCAACGAGACCTTCAACAAGTAATTACATCATTCTAATTCTGACCCTTAAGACCGGCAAGGTGTTTGGGCTAAACTATGCATAGTTTAGAAATGTATCTAAGTGTGCCTTTCTCTCGTGCACTCTCTCTCTCTCTCTTTCTAAATCCCCATCTTGTGTAACACGTGTCATATTGTGTTGGTCCGCTAGGGACCTGTTTCATTGTACTAAGTTCTAATCAATAGCATGGACTGTGTGTTTGTGTACATGCATCTTCTATTTAGCTTGTTAGTAAATAAATAATCAACTCAATTGGTTTGGTATGGAATGATTTAGTGAGACCCGGGTTTGTGCAGATTTACTAATTATGCATGAATGATGTCTGTGAGTATAACAGAACTCAAATGGCAGGCGAAAACCTGAGACAAATCCAACCAGGAAGTGTGAAATCTGAGGTTTGTAGTTTAATTTAAGTAATTGCCTATCCAATATACTGTGTCTATGGGGCCAGATTGCACTTCCCAAGGCTTCCAGCAGATGTCAACAGTCTTTAGAAAGTTGTTTGAGGATTCTATTGTGGAAGGGGGAGTCCTGGGAGTGCATTCCGACGAAGATCAGCAAAGGTAAGTGATGATTTATGACTTTATTTATTTATTTATGACTTGGATTTAACGAATACTACGAGCCAGGGCATATGAACAAGCTGATGTTTAGGTATTCGAAAGGAATACATGCATTGGGCTACAATGAAGTGTTATTTCTGTCTATCGCGGTCAGGAGCGAGTAGACTCGGGCATAAGTAATTTCTAGAGCAGACGACATATTTCCTTTACGGAAATTTGAATAGATATATTCGTTTGACCGAAGCAAAGTCATTATCTCTCTACCGCTCATGTTTTGGGAACGTGAAGAGCTCAAGGCGGGTATTTATTTTATGTTTCCGCGTAGTCCGGAAACATTGCTAACATAGAAATCCAACCTACGCCGAAAAGGTTGAACTTGAGACATCACTTAGTAAACCCGTTCTCTTGTTGGAGGGGACTTTTGTCGTGGTGGAAAGTAAGATTCCAAACAAGTGACGCTAAGCATTGCACTAAATGCTAAGCTAACAAGGGGGAGCAGCCATTTTTGTTTCCCCCTTTGTTCAAAGGGAAATCCCGCGCTGTCGGGGAATCGTGTTTGATTTCAGCTTGTGCTATCAGTGACCTCTGGTGGTGAAGAATCACCAGTAATTGTTTTTAAATAATTCAGGTTACACTGTATGGTATCCAACCGATCTCAACTGATTAGATATCATTGTCTCGTTCAATGTAATAAATAAGTTAAATTGCCATACACAAACTCATTGGTTCCAACTTTTCCACTTTAACTTAGATAAAGCAACGCTTTCAGGTTAATTCAAGTTTAATTCCCAAATAGCCTATAGGTTTGATTAATCATTAACATTGATTAATCAATTACATTTGCATTTGCAAGCTCTTAGAGCCAACTCCCACATTACTGATCTGGTATTGTTGGAAGTCTCGCCTTTGCTAAAATGTGAGTTCAGGTTAAAGTGTTAAGTGGTTATCCTGTTATGGCTGCAATCCCGATCCCTGGATCGATATAACAACTACCAGTGAAAATAGAGGGCGCCAAATTCAAACCACAGAAATCTCATAATTACAATTCTTAAAATATACATGTGTCTTATATCATTTTAAAGCTATTCTCATTGTTATTCCCATCAACGTGTCCGATTTCAAATAGGCTTTTCAGCGAAAGCACTACAAACGATTATGTTAGGTCTCCACCAAACCACAAAAAGCACAGCCATTTTCCAGCAAAATATAGCATTTACAAAAAGCAGAAATAAAGATAAAATGAATCACTAACCTTCAATTATGTTCTTCAGATGACACTCATTGGACTTCATGTTAGATAATACATGCATGTTTTGTTTGATAAAATTCATATTTATATAAAAAAAATCTGAGTTTACATTGGCATGTTAGATTCACTAGTGGCTATGAATGATGTGGCTATGCAAAAAAGTGATTTTGCATAGCCACATCATTCAACAGAAATACTCATCATAAATGTAACTGATAATACAAGTTATACACATGGAATTATAGATATACCTCTCCTTAATGCAACCGCTGTGTCAGATTTCAAAAAACTTTATGGAAAAAGAAACGCATGCAATAATCTGAGACGGCGCTCAAAAGTAAAAACACCACAGCCGCAAAGATGGCGTCAACATAAACAAGAAATTACATGATAAATATTCCCTTACCTTTGATGATCTACATCAGAAAGCACTCCAGGAATGCCAGGTCCACAATAAATGTTTGTTTTGTTCGAAAATGTCTGTTATTTATGTCCAAATTACCTTCCTTTGTTAGTGCGTTTGGTATACATATCCAAACGCTAATTCTGGTCAGCATTATATTAGACAAAAACTTCAAAAAGTGATATTACCGGTCGAAGAAACATTTCAAACAAAGTACAGAATCAATCATTAGGATGTTTTAACATATAGCTTCAATAAAGTTCCAACCGGAGTATTCCTTCTTGTCTACGTGAGCAATGGAACGCAAGTGACTACCATGAGGAAAAAGGGCGATCACAAAATGGCTGCTTGATGGACATCTGATATATTCTGCTCTCATTCACTCCCACAACAACATAGAAGCCTCATTATAATTTCTATTGATGGTTGACATCTAGTGGAACCCCTAGGCAGTGCATCTCAAGGGGATTTCATTGGGGACTATGTGAATACATACATGCTCAGATTTCTGACTTCCTGTTTTGATTTCAACTCAGGATTTTGCCTGCCAATATGAGTTCTGTTATACTCACAGACATCATTCAAAGAGTTTTAGAAAGTTCAGAGTGTTTTCTATCCAATACTAATAATAACATGCAAATATTAGCAACTATGACTGAGGAGCAGGCCGTTTGATATGGGCACCTTTCATCCAAGCTACTCAATACTGCCCCTGCAGCCATAAAAAGTTAAAGTGAACGTGACAGGGTTAATCCATCTACAAGAGCAACACGTGCAAAACGACAATACTAAACTTGCCACGGTTTTGAAAATAGAATTCAGGGGATCTGCGACTCGCAAACATGACAGTTCGTTGGCAAACAATATCAAACAAGCTCGAAATGAACACCCACAAGTCTACTATCATAGGCTTTGTTCAGCTTACTTTGGCATGCTCACTGAAACAGGAGTAGGAGAGCTATTACCATTCAAACAACTGTTTCTGTCAAACATGTCTCCCAACTTCATTAACCTCTCTAGGGTACGTGGGATGGTAGCTTTAGTACATCCTAAAGATTGATTCTACACATCGTTTGACATGTTTCTCTCTATTTCTACTTTTTGTGACTCCTCTCTTTGGCTGGAAAAACGGCTGTGTTTTTCTGTGACTAGGTACTGACCTAACATAATCGTTTGGTGTGCTTTCGTCGTAAAGCCTTTTTTAAATCGGACACTGTGGTCGGATTAACAACAAGTTTATCTTTAAAATGGTGTAAAATACTGAGGAATTTTAAGTATGAGATTTCGGTTGTTTGAATTTGGTGCCCTGCACTTTCACTGGCTGTTGTCATATCAATCCCTTTAGCGGGATCTCAGCCATAAGAAGTTTAAGAAATCTTGGAGGACTGTTTGACCTGTGATGCTCTGATAGATTCTGGTTCGACGATTTCCCTCATATCTGAAACTTTGCTGGATGAACTCAGAAGGGCAGTGGACCCAGCAAAACATTGGTTAAAAACATAATGTTGCAACACGTAACTTTGAGGTTTCACTCAAGCTCTAACCAAGCATCTCCTACTTAACTCAACTTTGAACGCGTCACTGATCCACCCTGTGTACGTGACTAGCATTAACACTGAACGGATGCTGATTGGGATATATTTAATAGATTTTTTTTGTACCACTGATGGATTGGAGAACCAACCAAGTCTGGTCACAAATAACTATGCCAACTACGTTGACTTCACTTCATTCTTCAAAGGCTACATGCCATACATTGTGCAAAGATATGGGTTCGACGTCAGCAACTGACGCAACCCCGGTGAACTTGGTTATGAGGCCGCCATTGTTGGCAAATGACAAGGTGACAAGTTCAACTCGGAACTTAACCAAACATGAGGTTTTCCTATGTGGCTCACCAGCCAACATATATTGCCCTCTCTGATGTGGGAGCGGACATTTTGGTAATAATATTAAAGATATACTTCTCCTTAATGCAACTGCTGTGTCAGATTTGAAAAAAGCTTTACGGCAAAATCACACCATGCGATAATATGAGTACAGCGCCCAGCCACCATACAGATACCAGCCATGTTGTGGAGTCAACAAAAGTCAGAAATAGCATTATAAATATTCACTTACATCGGAATGCACTCCCAGGAATCCCAGTTCCATAATAAATGTATGTTTTGTTCGATAAAGTCCATCATTTATGTCCAAATACCTCCTTTTTGTTCGCGCGTTTAGTCGAGTAATCCAAATGCACAGCACTAAGTCCAGACTAAAAGTCAAAGTTCTATTACAGTGCGTAGAAACATGTCAAATGATGTATAGAATCAATCTTTAGGACGTTTTTACCATTTTTACCGACTCTGAACCGATGACATTAAATTGGGGACAGGTCAAAAAGCATTAAACATGTATGGCAATTTAGCTAGTTAGCTTGCACTTGCTAGCTAATTTGTCCTATTTAGCTAGCTTGCTGTTGCTAGCTAATTTGTCCTGGGATATAAACATTGAGTTGTTATTTTACCTGAAATGCGCAAGGTCTTCTACACCGACAATTAATCCACACATAAAACGGTCAACCAAATAATCTCTCCTCCTTCCAGGCTTTTTCATCTTTGAAATTATATGGTGATCGGCATCTACACTTTTACCACGACAACCAGCAAAACATTTAGTCTTTCAATCACCCACGTGGGTGTAACCAATGAGGAGATTGCACGTGGGTACCTGCTTCTATAAACCAATGAGGAGATGGAAGAGGCAGGACTTTCAGCGCGTTCTGTGTCAGAAATAGGAAGGACTTCTATTTTAGCCCTTGGCAACGCAGACGCTTGTTGGCGCGCGCGAGCTGGTGCAATAATTGAATACCATGTATTTGTAAATTTATTTTGTGACACTCGCGCACGCGACGTGTCCAGTCTGGTCAGCATGTAAGTGTATGTAAACTTCCAACTTCAACTGTAGCTCCTGTCACACGCTGATCTGTTCCACCTGTCTTTGCGCTTGTCTCCACCCCCCTCCAGGTGTCGCCAATCTTCCCCATTATCCACAGTGTATTTATACCTGTGTTCTCTGTGTGTTGCCAGTTTGTTTTGTTTCGTAAAACGGGTTTCTATTTTTTCCTGGTTTTGACCTTTCTGCCTGCCCTGACCCTGAGCCTGCCTGCTGTTCTGGGTCTTACCTGAAACGTGATAGTACGAACTGGCCATGACTGACCCAGCAGACCCAGACCAGCTCCGCAATGCTATCTCCTCCCAAGGAGCCACCATTGTAAGGTGCGAGGAGTTGCTTCATGGTCTCATGGAAGGGTTCCAGACCGAACGCCATGACCAAGCATTGAACACATTGCTGGAGCAATTTTGCGGGTTGTCTGTTAGGCAGCCTACTATGACAGTAACCTCCCAGCCCCTCAGTAACCCGGCTGTTAGCAGCGCCGCCTCCCCGGTCACCCCGTTTCCCGGGAACCCCGCTTACCAACTCCGGAATGATTCGATGGAGCGTCGGGCACCTGTCGGACATTTCTCACTCAGTGTTCCCTCGTCATCGAGCTGCAGCCCTCCTCCTTCCCCTCGGACCGCTCTAAGATGGCGTACCTCATCATGCAGATGCCCGAGAGGGCTCTTGCCTGGGCTACGGCAGTATGTGAACAACAGTCGACTGGAACAACAGTCGGCCTTCTGGGGGAGTTCGTGGCGGAGGTAAAGAATGTTTTTGAGGCTCCATTGTCCGGGTGAGAGGCTGCCCGGAAGTTACTCCAGCTCCGTCAAGACTCCTGCAGTGTGGCAGACTATGCAGTGGATGCGACTCATTGACGGCCAAACCGGCACGGTGAGGCATCTCCTGAAGGTTTGACCTCGGGGCAGGGGGTTCCAGCACCTGGTTGACTGGGAGGGATATGGCCCTGAGGAGAGGTGCTGGGTCCCCGCTAGGGACCTCCTGGACCCAGGCCTCATCACAGATTTCCAATGCCGGCATCCCGGTCAACCAGGTATGCGCCCATGTAGGACACCAGGAGGCACCCCTAGGGGGGGCCACCTAGATGTTTCTGCCTGCCCTGACCCTGCCTCCCGTTCTGTACCTTGCCACACCACACTGGATTATTGTCCCCTGCCGTTCTGAACCCTATCTGAATTACTGATCTCTGCCTGCCCTTGACCTGTTGTTTTGCCTCGACACTGTCTGCGTCTGGGTCTTACCTGAAATGTGATTGCTTCTCATGTACTTGCCTAAGAAAGTATTAATACCCATTGACTTTTTGCAAATTTTCTTGTGTAACAGCCTGAACTCAAAATGGGTGAGGAAAAAAATGTCATCCATCTACACACAATAACCCATAATGACAAATTTAGATTATTTCATGTACATAAGTATTCACACACCTGAGTCAACACCTTGTAGAAGCACCTTTGGCAGCGATTACAACTGTGAGTCTTTCTGGATAAGTCTCTAAGAGCTTTCCACACATGGATTGTGCACCTTTGTCCATTATTATTTTCAAAATTCTTCAAGTTCTGTTAAATTAGTTGTTGATCATACCTAATTTTATGTGTGGGGTACAGAGATGAGGAAGTAAATTAAAAAATTATGTTAAACACTATTATTGCACACAGACCATACAACTTATGTGACTTGAAGATATCCCTCTAGTGGTGTGGGGGCTGTGCTTTGGCAAAGTGGGTGGGGTTATATCCTTCCTGTTATCCTTCCTGTTATAATCTCCACCCGGCACAGCCAGAAGAGGACTGGCCACCCCACATATGCTCTCTCTAATTCTCTCTTTCTTTCTCTCTCTCGGAGGACCTGAGCTCTAGGACCATGCCCCAGGACTACCTGACATGATGACTCCTTGCTGTCCCCAGTCCATCTGACCATGCTGCTGCTCCAGTTTCAACTGTTCTGCCTTATTATTATATGACCATGCTGGTCATTTATGAACATTTGAACATCTTGGCCATGTTCTGTTATAATCTCCACCCGGCACAGCCAGAAGAGGACTGGCCACCCCACATAGCCTGGTTCCTCTCTAGGTTTCTTCCTAGGTTTTGGCCTTTCTAGGGAGTTTTTCCTAGCCACCGTGCTTCTACACCTGCATTGCTTGCTGTTTGGGGTTTTAGGCTGGGTTTCTGTACAGCACTATGAGATATCAGCTGATGTACGAAGGGCTATATAAATAAATTTGATTTGATTTGACTTGTTCAGAGAGTGTTTATTCCTGAACTTATTTAGGGTTGCCATAAACAAAGGGTTTGAATACTTAATGACTGAAGGGCTAATCTAAAAAAAACTATTATTTTGAATTCAGGTTTCCCTGGAGACATAATATTAAGTTATACAAATCCTCAGAGGGTGGAATGATCTTGACCTGATAGACAGATCACCTGCACAGATTGGAGCACCTTATTTACTCGCCTATGGTTGTAAGTGGTTATAATTAGGTATGATTGTGTACAACATCTAAATGACATTAGATTTTTTTATTTGAATTTTACCTTTATTTAACTAGGCAAGTCAGTTAAGAACAAATTCTTATTTTCAATGACGGCCTAGGAACAGTGGGTTAACTGCCTGTTCAGGGGCAGAACGACAGATTTGTACCTTGTCAGCTCTGGGATTTTAACTTTTCATCAGCAATCTACACACAACACCCCATAATGAAGTTTGCAATATATTTTTTTTAAACACAGAAATACCTTATTTACGTAAGTATTCAGACACTTTATTATGATACTTGAAATTGAGCTCAGGTGCATCCTGTTTCCATTGATCATCCTTGAGCTGTTCCTACAACTTGATTGGAGTCCACCTGTGGTAAATTCAATTGATTGAACGTGATTTGTAAAGGCACACACCTGTCTATATAAGGTCCCACAGTTGACAGAAAATGTCAGAGCAAAAACCAAGCCATGAGGTCGAAGGAATTGTCCGTAGAGCTCCGAGACAGGATTGTGTCGAGGCACAGATGTGGGGAAGGGTACCAAACAATTCTGCAGCATTGAAGGTCCCCAAGAACACAGTGGCCTCCATCATTCTTAAAAGGAAGAAGTTTAGAACCACCAAGAGACTTCCTAAAGTTGGCCGCCCACCCAAACTGAGCAATCGGCTCATTGACTAATTTAGCCTACTTGTGGAACAGTGAATACAGTGCAACATAAGATAGATGCATAATACACCTGTCGTAACGTTATATCATTAATGTGACTGCTGTTTATCAAATAATTAACTGTTCATAATTACTTGATTAAATTAATCAGATTATCATCTCAGTAACCTTGGGCATCATGGAAAAAGTTTGTTTAATGAGTTTCCATTTCCCAAATTAACTCCAAGAATTTCAGAATATCGATTTTACAGCAGTCGCTAATTAATTAATTTCCTCTACAGTCTCATCCTGAAGTCGCATAATTCGTAATTCTGCACAAACTCACTAAATCATTCTGTACCACATCAATTGAGTTGATTATTTATTTACTAACAAGCTAAATGATAATATAAGATACACATACACACAGTCTAGGCTATTAATTACAACTTAGTACAATGAAACAGGTCCCCAGGGGACCAGCACAATATGACACATGTTACACAAGATGGGGATTTAGAAAGAGAGAGAGAGAGTGCACGAGAGAAAAGCACACTTGATACATGTGTAAACTATGCATAGTTTAGCCCGAACACCTTGCCCCGAACTGCCGCTCTTATGGGTCAAAATTAGAATGATGTAATTACTTGTTGAAGGTCTCGTTGGGTATCTCTTCGTGGACCGAGTTCCGCTTAGTGGGCCGGTTCGACCGAGTGGTGTAAGTGTCTATTAGTGGTCTGTTCCCTTGCACTCGTTCTGTGAGAGTGGACTTCTGAGAGTGGACTTCTGCGGAGGCAAATCAAATGCGTTGACAAGCCCAGCATGGGTAGGATGGCCATGTAGACCAGCAGTCCCTGGAATATTGATTAGGCAGCCACTTTTTCATAACATTTTAGTTTATGTATATTATAAAAACATAAAGTGCATATTTTACTCTAATGACCGTATTATAAAAACATTGCAACTCACCATGTCGCTGAATCAGTGGGAGCCCTGAGCTTGTTTCCCGGCAACAAGACTGTCCCATCTAGGGGTGATGGGAGACAGTGGCATGTTCCTTATGTCCAGTCTACTCCATAATTTCAGTTTTGTTGCCGTCATTGCGAAAAACCCTGCTTCGCAGAGATAGGATGTTGGAAATGGAATCAACGTTTAGGGTGCTTTGTGGCAATCTCAGGATAACTTAACTTATCTCAAACATACTTTTAAGGACCCTGTCATTTGCGACCTCAAGGAGTTGATCTTCTTGCACGGACGCTTCACCTGGGACATTCACAAATGGGTCGCGGATACATTTCTTCGCACTTCGTGGGTCTTTGGCGGTTGGGAAGTAACGCTCAAACTCCGTTGACAGCGAAGGTAGGTGATCGCGCATCAGCTGGGAGAATGAAGGCCCAAAATCCCCATTATTGTTTGGAACATAACAAATATGCCCCTGTCCACTCGTTGTCCTCACAGTTCCAGTTTGGCTTTGAATGCAGCCATTTTATCTGCCAACTTATAGACAGTTGTCATTCTCCCCTGAAGTGACAGATTGAGTTCATTGAGCAGTTTGAATATGTCACACATGTAAGTGAGTTTTGCAACCCATTCCTCGTCTTTGAAATGTGCTGCCAGTGGTGACTTTTTCTCTGTAGCGGCTCTCGTAACTCAAACACTCTTGCATGCGATCTCCCCCTGGATAGCCATCTGACTTCTGTGTATACTGTAATAGAAGGCGTTTGTGCTCTGCGTCCATTTCCTCACAAAGCTGCCCAAACAGGGAGTGTGCTTTGATGTGATTGATAACTTTAATAACATCTTTCAATACAAGGTTAAGTGCAGGTAACATTTTCAGCTAGCCAGCATTTCTCTATGCGTAGACTCACATTCAGCCGCAACGTCTTTAACCCGGGTAGTGAAACCAGACAGCCGTCCAGTCATGACAGCATCCCCATCCCTGCATACGCCAGCAGAGAATGGCCAATCCAATTTTCCTGACATGTCCAAAGACTATCCAAAGACTTGAATAGTTCTGCAGCCGTTGTGTTAGTCGGCAGGGACAGTGCACACAGCATATCCTCATGCACATCATCCTGAAATATATTTCGCACATAAACAAGCAGTTTTGCCTTGTTGTCAACATCATTAGATTCTTCAACCTGGATTGGATACCACCTAGACTTGTTTAAGCCTCTCTAACAATTGTGCCTCAACGTCCTCCACTATTTCATCAATTCGCCTAGTGACGGTGGTAGCCGAAAGAGGAACCTGTGCTATCTTTTCAGCTGCAGCCTCCTGGGAGTTCACAGCAAATGTCCTTAGCAGCAGTTAGAATCAACTCCTCGCCAATAGTGAAAGGCTTCTTGGCCTTAGCAATACAGCTAGCCACTGAGTATGACGACCTCAGTGCAGCCATGTTTGTTGATGAAGTGGCTGTCAAGACTTCTGTCCTTCTTATTCACGTTTTCTTCACTCAAAGATTTCAACAGGTTTGTCTTTAAGTGCAGGGTGCTTGGATTCGATGTGCCGAAGCTGTTTGAGGGCTTCATTACCTCGTTAGACAGCCTATCTCCACATACCACGCACAGGGGACTTGGAGCATGCGAGTCACCTGTTGCAAATGAAGCCATATTTTAGGTAGGACTCATTTCTTTTTTGCAGTCTTGGTCTCTGCATTATCAACATCACAGTTGGGCCTTTTATCCCCCTTACCCCTTCCGAAGAAGATCTCCAGCGACGTTTGTTTGTTTTTATTCATGTCAGCTGAAGTAGCTAGTTAGTACAAAGTTGGCGGGCAACACAGCTCACGCAGAATGTGATGAACTCAAGACGCGCGCATTACTCAAGTTCAAAATCTGTAAACTGTTGTGGGCGTGACAGTGATATTAGAGTAGTGAGAAAAGGACCAACAGACTGCACCAAGTTCAATGTAATTACTGCGCAACTAGCCTATAATTGTACATAATAATAATTTTATTTTACAGATTAAAAATAATATATATATATATATATTCTTTCCGTGTGGCCCAGTAGCGAATGTGCGGCGGTTGGGGACCGCTGGTGTTGACAACCGATGATTTGAAGAGAATAGCCGGTTGGTCCTTTTTGAATTCACCTTCGTAGATCTACTACTCAATCGTTGTCATGCCCTGGTCTTAGTATTTTGTGTTTATATATTTATTTGGTCAGGCCAGGGTGTGACATGGGGTTATTTTGTGTTGTGTTGTGGTATTGGGGGTTTTAGTAGGTATAGGGATTGTGGCAGAGTAGGGGTGTCTAGCATAGTCTATGGCTGCCTGAGGTTCTCAATCAGAGTCAGGTGATTCTCGTTGTCTCTGATTGGGAACCATATTTAGGTAGCCTGGGTTTCACTGTGTGTTTGTGGGTGATTGTTCCTGTCTCAGTGTGTTTGTATTCACCAGACAGGCTGTATTAGGTTTTCACATTTCCGTTTGTTGTTTTTGTATTTGTTCGTATTTTTCGTTCATTAAACATGTATTGAATTAACCACGCTGCATTTTGGTCCGACTCTCCTTCGACGGAAGAAAGCCGTAACAATCGTAGCCTTGATTGTTACGAGTTTAGGACCACTTTAAGCCAGACACTCCACAGAGCTGGGCTTTACTGAAGAGTGGCCAGAAAAAAAGCCATTGCTTAAAGAAAAAAATAAGCAAACATGTTTGGTGTTCGCCAAAAGGCATGTGGGAGACTCCCCAAACATATGGAAGAAGGTATTCTGGTCAGATTAGACTAACATTGAGCTTTTTGGCCATCAAGGAAAATGCTGTGTCTGGCGCAAACCCAACACCTCTCATCACTCTGACAACACCATCCCATTGGCAGGGACTGGGAAACTGTTCAGAATTGAAGGAATGATGGAGGGCGCTAAATACAGGGAAATTATTGAGGGAAACCTGTTTCAGCCTTCCAGAGATTTGACACTGGGACAGAGGTTCACCTTCCAGCAGGACAAAGGCCCTAAGCATACTGCTAAAGCAACACTCGAGTAGTTTAAGGGGAAACATTTACATTTCTTGGAATGGCCTAGTCAAAGCCCAGACCTCAATCCAATTGAGAATCTGTGGTATGACTTAAAGATTGCTGTACACCAGCGGAATCCATCCAACTTGAAGGAGCTGGAGCAGTTTTTTGGGGCAGGTTCAAGTTCTGTTTTTTTTGGTCTTATTTCTTGTTTTTTATACAATAAAACATGTTTTGCATCTTCAAAGTGTTGCATGTTGTGTAAATCAAATGATACAAACCCTCCCAAAATCTATTTTTAATTCCAGGTTGTAAGGCAACAAAAGAGGAAAAATGCCAAGGGGGGTGAATACTATTGCAAGGTCAGTACAGGTGCATCAAAGCAGGGACCGAGAGACTGAAAAACATTTCTATCTCAAGGCCATCAGACTGTTAAACAGCCACCACCAACATTGAGTGGCTGCTGCCAACACACTGACTTGGATGGAAATTGCTGTAAAAATATATCACTAGACACTTTAAACAATGCTACTTAATATAATGTTTACATACCTTACATTACTCATCTCATATGTATATGTATATACTGTACTCTATATCATCTACTGCATCTTTATGTAATACATGTATCACTAGCCACTTTAAACTATGCCACTTTGTTTACATACCCTACATTACTCATCTCATATAGGGTAGCCTAGTGGTTAGAGCATTGGACTAGTAACCGGAACGTTGCAAGTTCAAACCCCCGAGCTGACAAAGGTACAAGTCTGTCGTTCTGCCCCTGAACAGGCAGTTAACCCACTGTTCCTAGGCAGTCATTGAAAATAAGAATTTGTTTTTAACTGACTTGCCTAGTTAAATAAAGGTAAAAAAAGATGTATATACTGTACTCGATTGCATCTTGCCTATGCCTGTACCATCACTCATTCATATATCTTTATGTACATATTCTTTATCCCTTTACACTTGTGTGTATAAGGTAGTAGTGGTAGTAGTAGTTTTGGAATTGTTAGGTTCGATTACTCGTTGGTTATTATTGCATTGTCGGAACTAGAAGCACAAGCATTTCGCTACACTCATTTGATTTCTGAAACTTTTGATCGGTAGTGTACGTACCCAACAAGACACACAATCAGGGTCTCTTCAGAGTCCCTGAGTCCAGAACAGAGGCTGGGAGACTCACAGTAGAGTATAGAAAAATGACAACATGGAATTCTCTTCCACCTCAGGTAAGTCAGGCAAACAATAAAATCAGTTTTTATAAAAACAGAAAAAACACAGACTGTGAAGAGACACACTAACACACACACACATAAATACACTAACACACACACACACACACATTCTTGAATGTTTGAGATTAGTATTATTTGTTTCTTTATTTTTTCTTTCATATTATTATTTTTAAAATAGTCGTATTGTTCTTTAGTCAAAGTATTCTAAGTTACAATTTGTGTTGCTGTTATTTTCCTTTAGTGATCTGTATTTTGTCATGTTCTATGTTCTGTGTGGACCCCAGGAAGAATAGCTGCTGCTTCTTGAATGGGGATCTGAATAAAAATGTATAACAAAAAAATCTATAGACCACAGCACATACATGTGCATAGTACATTGCGCACACAACCCATCGGTACTTCAGTGGTAGCGTACAGACCAGTCCGCTTTCTGTACTCCAGGTGTGATAATTGATGCAGTGAGTTAAGAGAGCTGAACAGTGACACTAATACAACACATCCTCTCTGCTCTCACAATCACTCTCACTCTCCTCATCCATTCCTCTTATACACTTCACTTTCTCCAGACATTTTGGGGCTCCATTCCAGAACTGGACTTTAACCACTTTGAGACTCTGAAATGCTCCCTAATTGAGCCTATCAGAGTTGCAGAGATTACTGCTTTCAGTTTCATCACTTTCCCTGGAGTTACCAGTCAGGGATTCTGAGATCTGTTCAAAAAACATTGCAGCCTCCCGGGTGGCGCAGTGGTTAAGGGCGCTGTACTGCAGCGCCAGCTGTGCCATAAGAGACTCTGGGTTCCTGCCCAGGCTCTGTCGTAACCGGCCGCGACCTGCTTCCACGGGGTCCGTGGGGCGACGCACAATTGGCCTAGCGTCGTCCGGGTTAGGGAGGGCTTGGCCGGTAGGGATGTCCTTGTCTCATCACGCACCAGCGACAGCTGTGGCAACCAAGGTTGCCAGGTGCACGGTGTTTCCTCTGATACATTGGTGCGGCTGGCTTCCGGGTTGGATGCGTGCTGTGTTAAGAAGCAGTGTGGCTTGGTTGGGTTGTGTATCGGAGGACGCATGACTTTCAACCTTCGTCTCTCCCGAGCCCGTACGGGAGTTGTAGCGATGAGACAATATAGTAGCTACTAAAAACAATTGGATACCACGAAATTGGGGGGAAAAAAGAAAAAATTAACCACAACCACCCCGTAACCCTCTCATAATGTACCTATAAGCCCTGACTGACCTAGTAGTGTGGGGCCTCCAGAGTCCATCCAAAACTCCCCCCTCTTCAGTATCTCTCTGTGTGTGTGTGTGTGTGTGTGTGTGAGTGCCTAGGGCTGTGGAGGTCATGCCATTTTGTCAGCTGATGATTGTCAAGCAAATAACTGCCTGTCTCACAGTAATTGACCGTTAATTAATATAAACACGTTTAGCATCTCCTGGCTTCCACACAAACCACTGACGCAGACCTTTGGAACATCTACAATTATAAGTCTAATAAATACATTTAATATAGCCTACGCCTTCACAATAAATCCATTACATTTTTTTAGACAGGTCTAAAGAAACATGATATGAAGAAAATGCAATCTATTTCGGATGAACAGAATAGCATACTCTGAGTTGTCCTTATGTTAGGTTCTGATATGACTAAGCCATATGGCTGTGTGCTACACTAGTTCATTTAGCAGACAAGATTTGCTTACGTGGAATTATTTTTGATTATTTTATAGTATGAAGAATACAATTGAAGATAGCTTAATAAAATGAGAAAGGATATTTTCTCCAATCGATTTCAAAGGAAGTGCGCAAATGTGGCTATTCTGTGTTGAGTGGTTAACAAAGAACTGGTCCTCAAATGCCAGTTAGGGTCTACACCGGTTATAAAGCGGATTAATGTGCATATTTGTAAGAGTTTTTTGGGCTACTTTATTTGTGAAACAAGCCTTATCAAAACACATAGGCCTATGGGCTAGGCTACATGAGGTGTGCGACTATGATTTGAAAAAGTCACAAAAAAAAGGCATCCAATGCTGCACAAGCTGGGCATCATTCACAAGTGATAGCCTACTACATCATTCACAAGTGATAGGCTAATATTGTCACCCATCAGACCATTCTTAATTTAATGTTGTCTTTACATATATTAAACAAGATGTGTGAAATGAGTTTTGATTTAGAATGGACCATTATCATGCATCTGTTTCAGAACAGGGGCATGGGGAAAAATACATGTCATCTATGCACTTAAATAGCCAATGGAGGACACTTTTCCAGTGGTTAGTTTTCATGCCAGCCAGTTAGGCTATATTCCTGTTGTAATGCAAAGCAATGTGCTTAATATTAGGAACGTTGAAAAATAACCTATAGCGTTTAGAAAGCTGATGAGATCCTCCTCATTTTAATAGAGGCCATCAAATTTCTGTTTTCTCCCGCAATTGCATAGCCTATAGAAATACTGTGCAACATGAGCTCATGGGCTCTGATGAAGTGTTTGATTATATTTTCAATTACATTTGCTTTGGTGTCAGAGTGATTAGAGGGACAATAAAGTGCTGAGTACGAGGCAGTTAGCAAGCTTGGTAGGCTACTAATGACCATCAGTAGCATCAGAGCTTAGAGCCTAATTATTGTGACAAAACGGTCATGTGGAATTTGACTGCCGTCATGACTTGTGACCACCGGTGTGGCCATAACACGGTCACTGTAACAGCCCTATGACTGCCTATGTGAGTGTGTATGTGTGCACGCCTAGGGCTAGTCACTGTCTCCAGGTGTGTGTCTGTTTCTGCACTCCTACGCTGCGAGGAAAACACTGCAGAGCGTTCAATCATGACTGGAATAACAAGGTACAGTAGCTCCGCAGAATTCAATTAAATGGTATGACTACTCCTTTAAAGTGTGACCGCCACCAACCCACACACACAGACCCAGAAACACCTGTGCATGTGCACACAGACACACACTTTTGTTTTGCTGTCCTTGACCTTGTGTAACCAAACAATTGTTTACCATTCAAAATACCATTTACCCTAACCCCTGACCCCAACCCCTAATCCTAAAACAGTAACTAAACCTAAATCCTGACCCTAAACTTAACCCTAATTCTAACCCTAACCTTAAGCCTAAAAAAATATTTTTTCCTTGTGGGGACCGTCTAAAATGTCCACACGTCCGAATTTCCTTGTTTTACTATCCTTGTGAGGATTTGTGGTCCCCACAAGGATAGTACAACCAAACCACACCCAACCAATGGACATGTTTGCTTAGGAATAAATGCAATTATAAACTGGGTGGTTTAAGCCCTAAATTCTGATTGGCTGGCAGCTGTTGGTATATCAGACAGTATACCATGGGTATGACAAAACGTTTATTTTTACTGCTCCAATTACATTGCTAACCAGTTTATAACAGCAATAAGGCACCTCGGGGGTTTGAAGTATATGGCCAATACACCACGGCTAAGGGCTGTATCCAGGCACTCCGCGTTGCATTCAGCCTTGCATAAGAACAGCCCTTAGCCGTGGTATATTGGCCATATACCATACACCCTCATGCCGTATTGCTTTGATATACCTCCGCAAGCACACACACATAGTACATACACACACAACAAGGATTGCATCTGTCCTTTACTTGACATCAATTATTCTCCATAACACTATCCTCTATTTAACCTACTGTCTTATTCTTCTCTTCTTTAATCCCATCGCCTCCCCTTCCTCATCTTCCCCCTCCTCAGGGATGCTGGGACCTTAGCGTGTAATCTCTGTCCCACCCAGTTTATAGGTCAGGGGATAAGCCCATAAAAGGGCATGACATGACAGCTCTGTTCACTCCCACAATACCTCACTAACCCTCCTGTCATCTGGTCTCTGATGAGAGTTGCTACATCCTAAATGGCACCCTATTCATTACAGAGTGCCTATGGACCTGGTCAAGGGTGCCATTTAAGACACAAAAAGAGGTTAATAAGCAGGGCGGTGCACAGTATTAACAGCGTTACAGTATGTAACACTAACCCTAGCTTCAACTCTAACACTAGCCTCAACCCCAATCCTATCTCTTTGACTGAAAGTAGAATCATCTGTTCATAGTCTTTGTAGACAACAACACACCCTGTACTGTAACACCTCTTCTAGACAGACAGACAGCACCACAGAGACCTCCAGTGGTGACACAACATAACCCTGAGGAATCCCTCATATTTGACACAGAGCTGGGATCAAATACATGGAAATATTTTCAAATACTTTGAGCGTTTGCTTGAGTCTGCAGTGCCAGGTGAGCAGGTTTGCAGTTTTGTGACTTTTCTACTGTCCATAGGGCTCTGGTTAAACGTAGTGCACTATATAGGAATAGGGTGCTATTTGGGACACAACTTATGTCAGTCAGTCCCCATGTGGAGGCAGAGCTCTCTAGGGCACAGGTGGTATAAATTATCCCCAGCTACAGGCAGCCTCAGCCGGGTAGACAAACGGTGACACACCCCTCACAGGGCTGGATCTCCTCCATGGCCACGGGCAGGGCTGGGTAGTGGGCAGAAAGACAGGCAGCACCATGGGACCATATGGCTGCCATGTATCACCAGCTACCTACAGCTCCTCAGAGCCAGGGGTGAACGATGGGTCATCTTTCTCCAACATAGATTTAGTATGTCGTTTTTTTGTCTCACTGCTTCACCAAGTACACCATTTTGACAAGATAACAGATAATTAACCAAATACATTCTAATCCTGGAATGCGAGGTGTAGATTTGATGTGCATATAACTGAGACCTCTCAGAAGGTTCATAATCAATCACTTCTAAACTGATGCGCTGGCCCTTCATCCAGGAAATGTGGCAAAGCTCTACAAGGAAAAGGTAATACTCAAAAGGAACTGTGCATAATGACCCTCAGAAGAACCCGAGGCTCTGGAATCTGGTAGTTTAGTTTTGGGCTTTCAGCAGCAGCACTGGCAGGCTGAGTGGCAGACCAGGGACCTCAGAGGTGGGAAATACCCCTGAAGACCTTCCAAAAAAACCTCTAACAGCCTTTCCCCCCTTTCCATAAATCCTTTGATATTTCAAACCTGAAGGCAGCTTCATATTCTTGATTCGTCTGCCTGTAGTATACCCGTTTTAGTACGTCCCTCGTGTTGCTGACTACGTTTCCTTTCACAAATGAGATTCATAAAGAGCCTCTGCTTTATTCACAGTGGGATCGACTTCAATGCCTCTCTCTCTCTCTTCCCCTGGCAGAAGGTACAGAGAGAGGGAGAGAGAGAGAGAGAGGGGGGAGAAAGAGAGAGGCCAGGCTGCTGGTAAGGGGCGATACCTTTCCTAGCCTGCATTTGACATTAGTACTGTACCCCCTGATATTGTCAATGGCATCAAGGGGCCTTGGTCAAAAATAGTGCACTATTTAGGGAAAAGGGTTCCATCTCGAACCTGTCCAGAAAGGCCTTCTCTGCATGTTCTTCTTCTTATTTCCATCACACTGGTAGTATTCCCCTGAGTGCCTGGAAGTGCTGAATAGTATCATGGCCCTAGCATGTTTCACAATCGTGGCTGTCACGTGACAACTTTCCTGCTAAATGCATTATATTTTATTACATCATTGTGAAGGGTTTTCATCATCACATAAGTAAAATATGTTTCTATAACACACTGGATACATCAGTCTGTTGCAGGTTGGTTTCATTTAATATTCTGTAATCCATCTCCCAAATGAGAGAATATATTTGTGTTGGAGGACTGTCCTGACAGACCTCAAGGGATGTGTCCCAAATGGGCCCTGGTCAAAAGTAATGCGCTCTATAGGGAATAGGGTGCCATTTGGGACTCAGCCAAGGTGTTGGTGATTGGAGATTATGAAGTGGAACCCTGAGGGGATGTTTTGCATTTGTCAGCTGAAGGAGGTGAAGGAGGGAGGGATGGAGGTAGGGAAGGAGGGAAGGAGAGCTGGAGGGCCCCATCTTTTCTCTCTTCACCTGAACTAATGGCCCTCGTCAGCCTGACAGTTCCCTGATTACCGCTTTTGAATCAAGCCTTTTGAGGAGAATGAGTGAGAGAGAGAGAGAGAGAACAGCCAGGTCACCCATGATACAAGTCAGCATTCGACATCCATGTCTGGAAATGACATGGAAATCAGACACTAGGGGCAACAGTGAGCGCTGTTACCTTCAAGTAGGTTCCGGCTTTGCATGGGAGTTGTGGACAGGGATGGCGGATGGGTGTACATCTGCCTCTGGTTGCAAGTTGGAATCCTGCGATATAATTTTTTTAAACATTTTTTTTTATTAAGCCCATCCCAAACCTTAACCTTTCTGATTTAATGTCTGAACTTAACCTTACTCTTTTAAACCTATATTTAACTAGGAAAGTCAGTTAAGAACTAATTCTTATTTACAATGACGGCCTACTCCGGCCAAACCCGGACGACACTGGGCCAATTGTGCACCACCCTATGGGACTCCCAATCATGGCCTGAATTCGAACCAGGTTGTCTTTAGTGACGCCTCTAGCACTGAGATGCAGTCCTTTAGACCGCTGGGCCACTTAAACACTTCAAAATGTTATGTTTGGTTCAACTTAGAAATTTTACATTTGAGAAACATGTCTAATTTGGACATGAGAGGGAAAGGGGATTCTTAGTCAGTTGCACAACTGAATGCACTCAACAGAAGAGTGTCTTCTGTATTTAACCCAACCCCTCTGAATCAGAAAGGTGCGGGGGGCTGCCTTAATCGACATCCACGTCATCGGCACCAGGGGAACGGTTGTTGTTACTGGGCGTTAACCGCTTTGCTCAAGGATAGAACGGCATATTGTTCCACCTTGCCAGCTCGGGAATTTGAACCAGCGGCCTTTCGGTTCCTGGCTCAACGCTCGTGTGAGAGAGAGAGTGGGAGATGGAGAAAGAGGTGAATATAGAGAGCGAGGAGAGAGAAAAAGAGGGATGCAAGAGAGTGTAGTATTGGAGGGGGGCATGACAGGTTGAATAATTAAAATCAGACCGCGAGCCGCTGGGAAGAGGTGTCCTCTCACAAAACACTCCATCTTCCTGACGTCCCTCCATCCCGCCATCCTTTCCTTTTTCCTCTCTCTCTCCCTCCCTCAACCCGGTGGAGAGGAGTGTGGTAAGGAGGGGAGGGGGTCAGAGTTCAGCCTGGGCAGTGCTTCTCAGGGGGAACAAAAGGACAGACAGGTTGCTCAGAAGAGAGAACAGAGCAAGACGAGACACTATTTCTCACTTAGCTGCCTGCAACCATGGTAAACTCTCCTTCCCTCATCTCCTTTCCATCCATCCTTCCCCTCTCCTCCTCCTCCCATCCCTTCCTGCTTTCAGGTGAAATTGATTAGGCAGGTCATTAGTCACCGTCCACTCACAGTCATTCAGTCTGCCAGCAGCTCACCGCTCATCTACAGTCACCGCTCTAATTTCCCACTCATTCACCTCATCTTCCCTGTGACTCATGCTAACACTGTTGTTGATGCTCGGTCTGGCTGTTATTACCTCACTCTCTCTGTTGGGAACGGGAGTATGAAATCGCATCATTACCATCAATATCACCATTGTGATCATCGTCAACATCATCATCATCGTCGTCGTCATCATCATCATGGTCATCATTAACATCATCATTATCATTATTACCATCATCAACATCATCATGGTCATCAACCCCATCATCATGCTATGCTTTTGTTTTGCATGTCAATGTGACCATCAAGCATATCTGGATCTAGTTCTCCATACTGGTCACTGACTTTATTTTTGTAAGACAAGTTTTTTTCTCATTTGTGAGACACAGATAGTTATTTCATCATATTTTGTCTTGTTCCGTGACACTGACTGTTGTCTATGAGATTTACTCATTATGTATCTGAGTGTATGTGATAATCACTGAGACAGGAAGGTGCTGGCTGCAAAGTTCCATTTAGCATACACACAGACGATCTGCTGATGTACGCACACACACGCACGCACGCACGCACGCACGCACACAGCCCAACTTCCATCCATCTGTTTCTGCTTGAGAAAAAGAGCAATTGAAAACACATTTCTGTAATTTGGCGTGTTCTTTCAAATGGAAATAATCTGCAGTCCTGTTTTTCTTTCCAAAGGGAGGCACCCACCTCTATCACCGGGCGGCTTTCAAGGTAAGATTAAGAGGACGTTTTTATTGCTCAGGTTTAGTTCTTTTCCGGAGGTAATTTTTCTTCCCCTCTTAACTTGATTTTGAAATGTTCGGGGCACAATGCATTTATAAACAGCACTTCTGGCTGCCTAAGGAACATCCATCACACAAAGCAGAGAGGGAAAAGAGAAAGAGGAAGAAGGAAGTTGCAAAACACTTTCCTTTAACACCCAAATAACAACAGGATTACAATAGGGAATGAGGACCGACTCATTTAACAAATAATGCATTCCTCTACTCCTCGTCATCCCTCCCGCCATCCTTCTCTCTGTTTAGCAGCCGTTCCCTGCTCCTCTTCTTCTCCTCTATAAATGTAGAGGACATTTTGTTCTAACCCCTGCTGTGTGAGGTTAATTAGAGTGAGAGAGAGATAGAGTGAGGGGGGGGGCAGATTGGCACTCAGATACTTACTGGCCAACCAGACACAGAGTGACTTACAGTTAGTGTATTAATCTAAAGATAGCTCGGTGGGACAACCACATATCTTAGTCATAGTAACTTAATTTTCCCTCAAAGTAGCTATCAGCAAAGTCAGTGCTAGTCGGAGGGGGGAGGGCACCGTGGAGTTGTCAACCTTCTTGGAAAGGTCTTGGAGCGGGCAGGCCTTCCCCGGGGGGAAGAGCAGCTCCATCATGTCGTGGTTGAGGTGGTGTGACAACATCCAAACTGAGATATCTGCCAGGGACACAGAGATGCGTGTCGCCACCTGGGTGTCAGAAAGGGGGGGGGGGGGGGGGGGGGAAGTAGTTAAGTGTCATCCGCATAGCAATGATAGGAGAGACTATGTGAGGATATGGTGGAGCAGAGTGACTTGGTGTATAGAGAGAAGAGGAGAGGGCTTTGAACCAAGCCCTGGGACACACCAGTAGTGAGAGTACGTGGTGCAGACAGATCCTCTCCACGTTACCTTGTAGATGCGGCCTGCCAGGTAGAATGCAATCCAAGAGTGTGCAGAGACGCCCAGACCTGAGAGGGTGGAGAGGAGGATCTGATGGTTTACAATGTTGAAGGCAGCCGATAGATCTAGGAGGATGAGAAAAAGAGGAGAGAGCGTCAGCTTTGGCAGTCTGGAGGAGAACAGCCTTGTTTGATTGACCCGTCTTGAAGCCTGACTGGTTAGGGTCAAGAAGATTATTCTGAGAGAGATAGAGTTGGTCGGGGACAGAACGCTTTGGAAAGAAAAGAAAGAAGGGATACTGGTCTGTAGTTTTTGACATCAGAGAAGTCGAGTGTTGTTTCCTTGAGAAAGGGAGCGACTCTGGCCATTTTTGATGAGGGAAGTGAGTTGATGAGGGAAGTGAGTTGATGAGGGAAGTGAGTTGAAGAGGGAAGTGAGTTTATGAGGGATGTGAGGAATGGGAGAAGGTCTCCAGAGATGGTCTGGAGAGGAGGGGATGGGGTCGAGTGGGCAGGTTGTTGGGCATGACCTTTTCCCAGATGAGAACAAATTTATGTTACTGTTTCATGCGGTCTCTCCTCATTCAAAACTAAACATCTCTACTGAGCAAGGACATGGATGCCTTTTTCTCTAAATGTTTTGAAATTACAAGACATCTCATGCCACTATCTTCTCAGGCAGACAGCAGAAACACAGAGGGATGAGGGAAAATATCAATGCCTTATATCCTCTATCACAACTCCAACACACACACACACACACACACACACACACACACACACACACACACACACACACACACACACACACACACACACACACACACACACACACCATCATAAAAACACACAGCTCAGACTGTAGGTTCTGGCAGAACCATCCAAACTCACGCTGAAGTTGAGTTCTACTGAGGTCTGACTGGCAAGAGAGAGAAAACCCAGACTCCAGCCGGTTCTAATCATGGTGGAACCAATGTGAAACAGATCCTAAACCGTGCTGCTTCTGCCCTGTTCTCCATTCTCTCTCACCTAGGTGAGATGTGATGTCCACATCACCCCACCCTTCACACTGACGAGTGTAAATCTTCCCATGTGTGTGTGTGTGTGTGTGTGGTTGTGCGTGTGGTTGAGTGTGTGAAGGCACTCCTGACACTTTTTGGGGATAGGTAGATAGATTGTGCAATCTGACTGTGCTATCCCTGCAGGTTAGCTGGTTGTCTGAAGCCATCCCCCTCCTCTAAAGGGTAGATAGAAGATGGCAGCTTCACAGTCGTGTGAGAGCAGAAGAGCAGAGGAGGAGAGAGGGGAGCGTGGCGTTTACAGCCACAGGGTTTTTCATTTGCAGCCAGGGAAGACTGGGGCAGGTCAAAAAAATAGTGCACTACATAGGAGATAGGTTGCCCCTGTTGATAGCCTGGCGGCTAGTCAGCCACACAAATGGCCGACACAGCAGAATTATCCTTCTCGTCTCTTCACATAATTTAGCCTGTAGCGCTGTCTGTGTCAGCTACCTGCGTTTTACAGCAAAACCCCTCATTTCTCCTGTTCTCTCTGAGGCTAAAGAAAGAGAGCATGTGTGTGGGGGGGGGGGGGGGGGGGGTCAAATCAAATCACATTTCTTTGTTACATGCTTCGTAAACAGGCGTAGAGTAACAGTGAAACGCTTACTTTCACCCTGCCCTTCCCAACAAAGGGCAGAGAGAAAACAATAGAGAAATACACAATGAATACACAATGAGTAACAATAACTTTGCTCTACACGGGGTACCAGTACCGAGTCGATGTGCAGGGTTACGGGGTAATTGAGGTAGATATGTACATATAGGTAGGGATAAAGTGACTAGGCAGCAGGATAGACAATAAACAGTAGCAGCAGTGAATGTGATGAGTCAAAAGAGTTAGTGTGTGTTTGTGTGCATGTGATGAGTCAAAAGAGTTAGTGTGTGTTTGTGTGCATGCCTGCAGTGTGTGTGTTCTTTGTGACACTAAAGAGGACAGGCGGAGTCTCCTGTGTTGTGTTGCTCTGTCGTCCCAGCATGTTAGCTAAGAACAGGTCACCCTGGCTGTGTGAGAGCGACTGTTTACTAGATACTGCAGGGCTAAGGCCCAGCACTGCCCTGCCCTGTTGTGAGCACAGACATGCCAACACACTCTCTCATCACTCTCCTCTGAGAGAGAAGAGAGAAGAGGGCGAGAGAGAGAGGCAGAGAAGGAACGGTAGAAAGCAAGCGAGAGAGGGCTTGTTAGCGCTAGCTGGTGGCACCAGAGTTTCTGTACCATGACACCGGCAGCTTAAAAAAACAAAATTGGTAAGGAAATAGGAAATAACTGACACACCAGGTAACGTCCTGACTCACCTGAGATCTCTTACAGGGCAGTGCTTGGAAGGAGTTTGTTTTCTTTAAGGTGTACCTAAATAGAGATGACATGCCGTAGTGCTGCACGGCACAAGAAAAAGTTATACTACTCCTTCCACTGCACCGGAGGCCCTCGCCTAAAAAAAGCTGAAGTATTTGTTTTCTTTCTTTTTCTTTTCGCTAAAGAATCCTCGGCACATTATTTTCTATGCCAGAGAAAACTGAATCATTGTTATTCTACTCCATATATCTGTTTTGACCTCCAAAATTGACAAAAAAATACTGATTAATATTTTTTTTTTTTTAAGTTGACTACTTTGACAAAATAAATGATGCTTTATGTTATTTAGGTATTCTTTTCTAGAGCTATTACTTTTAATAAAGCAAGACATTTTCACTGACATTTTTTACTGCTCAATTTTGATAGAAATAGACATATTGTGGAAATGAATTCCCTTGACTAAATATTTTAATAGCATGATGCATGTACAGTACCTTGACTTATTCCACTTTGTTGTTACAGCCTGAATTCAAAATTGATTCAATTTATGTTTTTCCTCACCCATATACACACACACACACAATACCCCATAATGACGAAGTGAAAACAAGTTTAGAAATGTTTGCAAATGTATTGAAAATTGAATACAGAAATGTCTCATTTACATAAGTATTCATACCCCTTTGCTATGACACTCAAAATTGAGTTCAGCTGCATCCAATTTCCTTTGATCATCCTTGAGATGTCACTACAACTTGGAGTCCACCTGTGGCTAATTCAATTGTTTGGATATGATTTAGAAAGAAGCACACCTGTCTATATAAAGTCCCACAGTTGACAGTGCATGTTAAAGCAGAAACTATATCATGAAGTCGAAGGAACTGTCTGTAGATCTCCAAGATGGAGGCATATATCTGGGGAAGGGTATAAAATAGAGTGTTGAACATTTCCAAGAGCACAGTTGTCTCCATCATTGGGAAATGGAAAAAATATGGAACTACCCAGACTCCAACCAAACTGAGCAACCGGTTAAGGCAAATGATTCTGTGGTCTGATGAGATAAACATTTTACTCTTTGGCCTGAATGCAAAAGCACTATGTCTGGAGAAAACCAGGCACAGCTCATCACCCATTTAACACCATCCCTACTGTGAAGCACGGTGGTGGCAGCATAATGCTATGGGGATGCTTTTCAGTGGCAGGAACTGGATATGGGAACAATGAGCGAAGCCAAATACAGGGAAATCCTTGATAAGTGCAAACAACCTTAGACTGGGGGGCGAAGATTGATGTTCCAACAGGACATTAACCCAAGCATACAGCCAAAGCAACGCTGGAATTGTTTCAGAACAAGAAGGTGAAAGTCCTTGAGTGGCCCAGCCAAACCCCAGACTTGAATCTCATTTTAAATCTGTGGAAAGACTTGTGGAAAAGATACCCATTTCATTTAAGAGAGCTTGAAAAAATATGCAAAGAAGAATGGGACAAAATCCACAAATACAGATGTGCAAAGCTGATACGGACATACCTAAGACCACTCAAAGCTGTAATCGCTGCCAAAGGTGCTTCTATAAAGTATAAACAGGTGCTTCTATAAACTATAAAGACTCATGGGTGTGAATATTTACGTAAATGAGATATTTGCATTACATTTTCTATACATTTGCAAACATGATGGGCTATTGTGTGTAGAGGGGGGTGATTTTTTATTTATTTAATCCATTTTGAATTCAGGCTGCAACACAACATAATGTGGAATACGTCAAGGGATATGAATACTTTCTGAAAGCACTGTATTTGTAGTAGATATCACCCAAGAGTTCTCTCTTGGGTCATGCATGATATATCTTTATAACATGCTTGATTGCGTAATACATGGTGGCACTTTTTTGATAATGGTTGCATTATAGCCTGAATAAACCATATTAAAGATATCTATTATTATGGGTGTTTTGAATATCAAATATCGGAGTGATATTAAAATAAGTTGACTGAGGACTGAAGAAAAATGTGCTCCACGTTACAATAATCTTTTATATCTTGTATCATCTTGGCCAGAGGTGAACAGCAAAAGCACACCTGAGCCAGCACCCTCCCCATTAACAATTCTGACCCCCTTTTCCCATCATGGTTTTAATTTCCTGAAACTTAGAAGAAAAGAGTCTGAAGGATCCATGGAACATCACATGTTTTTTTGGTTTAACACATGAATCATATGCAGTTGTGGGGAGGACACTGGTTTAGCAACAACAGGTGCTTGAATCATTTTTATGGGTAGTAGGAGTTTGCAGCCTTTCTTTACATGTATACTCTCTGACCAGTTGTGTTGAGGATAAATCATACTGCTATCAGGCTGGAGGGAAAAGGTCGGAGAGAGAGGAGAGAGGAGAGGCACAAGAAGAGAGGAGAGAGGAAAGATGGGAGAAGGAAGAGGAGAGAGGGGAGAGGGCAGAAGAGTGGGAAGAGGTTCTGACAAAACAGAGGAAAGCCAGACTGCAGAAGCACAAGAAGGGTAGGTTAACACAGTTAAGGTAATGTCGGCAAAGTTTAATATTATCTCCAAATATTGACATTGAACGTTTTTTCTCTCAGGTACAGGCAAATTATATTAGGAGGGGACAAAATAGGTCATCATGATTTTCCAATATGATCACACTGCTAGGCCTCCCTCCTCATCTTCCTCCTGGCAAATTTCATTGAAGCAACATGACCAGGCTGTTTTGAAAGAACGTCCTAGTTACTCTCCTTATTAGAGACCAATTAGGCATCAGACAGAGACCAGCTGTTTAGCACGCCGCCGTTTGTGTGTGTGTGTGTGTGTGTGTGTGTGTTTGTGTGTCAAGAAAACAAGGCTTTTGTCACCTGCAGTGAACTAGGTCATAATAGAGATGTTAAATGTTGAGGGCTTTGCACACCCAGATTGTAAGATATTTGCATATTATTTTTTATTTTATTATTCAAACTCTGTCCAGTTGGTAGTTGATCATTGCTTAGACAGCCTTTTTCAAGTCTTGCCATGGATTTTCAAGCCGATTTAAGTAAAAACTGTATTTTTATTTATTTAACCAGGTAGGTTTACTGGGAAAACATTCTCACATCAACGACCGGGGGAATAGTTACATGGGAGAGGAGGGGGGATGAATAAGCCAATTGGAAGCTGGGGATGATTAGGTGCCCATGATGGTATGCAGGCCAGATTGGGAATTTAGCCAGGAAACACAGGTTAACACCCCCAGTCTTACAATAAGTTAATTGAGATCTTTAGTGACCACAGAGTCAGGACACCTGTTTAATGTCCCATCTGAAAGACGGAACCCTACAAGTTGGGATCTTTTTTTTAACACCAGAGGAAAAAGTGACTCCTACTGGCCCTCCAACACTTCCAGCAGCATCTGGTCTCCCATCCAGGGACCAACCCTGTTCATCTTCAGAGGCAAGCCAGCAGTGTGATGCATGGTGTTAAAACTAGGCCACTCAGGAACATTCAATGTCCAGTGTATTATTGTCCTGCTGAAAGGTGCATTTGTCTCCCAGTTGGAGACAAATGGACAGCAGACTGTTGGACAGCAGACTGAATCAGGATTTCCTCTAGGATTTCACCTGTACTTAGCTCTAATTCCATTTATTTTTGTATATTTAAAAGAAATCCCTAGTCCTTGCTGATAACCAGCATACCCATAACATGATGCAGTCACCACCATGCTTGAAGTGATGTGTTGTGTTGGATTTGCCCCAAACATAACACTTTTTTATTCAAGACTTAAAGTTAATTTCTTTGCCACAGTTTTACTTTAGTACCTTATTTGCACACAGGATGCATGCTTTGGAATATTTGTATTCTGTACAAGCTTCCTTGTTTTTACTCTGTCATTTAGGTTACTATTGTGGAGTAACTACATCGTCGTTAACCTTTTTGGGATAGGGGGCAGCATTTTCACTTTTGGATGAATAGCGTGCCCAGAGTGAACTGCCTCCTACTCTGTCCCAGATGCTAGTATATGCATATTATTAGTAGTATTGGATAGAACACACTGACATTTCTAAAACTGTTTGAATGATGTCTGAGTATAACAGAACTCATATGGCAGGCAAAAAAACAGAGAAAAATCCAACCAGGAAGTGGGACATCTGAGGTTTGTAGTTTTTCTAAGTTTGGCCTACCGAATACACATTGAGATATGGATGAGGTTGCACTTCCTAGGGCTTCCACTAGATGTCAACCGTCTTTAGAAACTGGTTTAAGGATTCTACTATAAAGGTGGGGCTCATGAGACCTCTGAGTCAGTGGTCTGGCAAGGGAGCCTCGGTCTCATGATGCGCGCTCCCGACAGAGTTACCTCTCGTTCCAATGCTTTTCTGAAGACAAAGGAATTCTCCGGTTGAAACATTATTGATGTTTTATGTTAAATACATCCTAACGATTGATTCCATACATTGTTTGATATGTTTCTAAAGGACTGAAACGGAACTTTGAGTTTTTGTCTGGATGAAGTGCCTGCGCCTCATGAAGATGGATTACTGGGCTGAACACACTAACAACAAGTGGCTATTTGGACATAAATGAAGGACTTTATGGAACAAATCAGTCATTTATTGTCGACCTGGGATTCCTGGGAGTGCCTTCTGATGACGATCATCAAAGGTAAGTGAATATTTATGGTGTTGTTTCTAATTTTGTTGATTCCAAAATGGTGGATATTCCTCAGGCTGTTTTGGGTTCTGAGCGCACTTCTCAGATTATGCTTTTTATGTAAAGTTTTTTTAAAACCTGACACAGCAGTTGCATTAAGGAAAAGTCTATCTTTAATTCTGTGAATAACACTTGTATCTTTTATCAATGTTTATGAGTATTTCTGCAAAATCCCCGGATGTTTTGGAATCAAAACATTACTGCACGTATATAATTATGTATTGTGTAACATGATGTCCTATGAGTGTCATCTGATGAAGATCATCAAAGGTTAGTGATTCATTTGATCTATATTTCTGCTTTTGTGACTCCTATCTTTGGCTGGAAAAATGGCTGTGTGTTTTTTCGACTTGGCTATGACCTAACACAATCATATGTGGTGCTATTGCTGTAAATAATTTTTTAAATCGGACATGATGGGTAAATTAACAAGATGTTTATCTTCCATGTGTTCTATTGGACTTGTTAATTTGTGAAAGTTACAGATTTCTAAAAAATATTTTTGAATTTCGCACACTGCCTTTTCAGTGGAATGTTGTCGAGGGGTTCCGCTACAAAGGTTAATCCATCCTCAGTTTTCTCCTATAACATCCGTTAAAATCTGTAACTGTTTTAAAGTCACCATTGGTGAATTACTTGAGCGGTTTCCTTCCTCTTCGGCAACTGAGTTAGGAAGGATGCCTGTATCTTTGTAGTGACCATCCAAAGTGTAATTGATAATTTCACCATGCTCAAACGGATATTTAATGTCTGATTTTGAATTTTTTACCCTTCTACTTATAGGTGCCCTCTTTGCGAGGCATTGGAAAACCTTGATGGTCTTCGTGGTTGAATCTGTGTTTGAAATTCACTGCTCGACTGAAGGACAGATAATTGTATGTGTGGGGTTTAGAGATGAGGTAGTCATTCAAAATAATTTTAAACACTATTATTGTACACAGAATGAGTCCAAGCAATTTGTTAAGTGACTTGTTAGGCACATTTTTACTCCTGAACTTTAGGGTTGAATATTTATTGACTCAAGGCCACTGTCTAGGCCAGTGACATAAAATCTCAATTTAATCCATTTTAAATTCAGACTATAACAAAAAAAAAAATTTAAAGTCAAGGGGTGTGAATATTTCTGAAGGGAGTGTTTTCTGTCGGAATGTACAGTAGTAGAGTAAAAGTAAAAGTTGTGAAAAATACAAATAGTTAAATAAATTGACAGATACCCCAAAACCGACTTATGTAGTACTTTAAAGTAGTTTTACTTAAGAACTTTACACCACAGCTGCCAATGAAACAGAATACCGGGCATCAGTTTGGACCTCAGGTTTTAAAATAAACAGCAGCGGTCGGTCAGACCTTGGGATCTAAAGTTGGGATAATGTTTTTGTTTCCTTGGATCTGGGCTGTGAAACAGAGGAGGAGAGACAGTATGAGCGATAGAGAATGAGTGAGAGGAGGAGAGGGAAAGAGAGCGGGTGAGAGAAAGAGAAGGAATGATTTTGGCTGAGCCACTCTCTCCATGGTAACACAGCTTTGTGATTTTGTTTTTCTCCATGTGAGTCCCAAACCGCACCTGACTCCCTCTCTCCTTTCCTAAAAATACTCACAAAAAAAATGTATATTGTCAAGTTAATGTACGTTGTTCACACTGGTGAAATTATGGAGATGTTATTTAAAAAGGATGGAGAGGTGGAGGAGAGGAGGATGGAGGTAGGACTCAGGAGGGAGGGATGGAGAGCAGAGAAGGTGGAAGGCAAGGAGGGTGGAGGGATGGAGGAGAGGGGAATGGAGGGGTGGAGGAGAGGGGGATGGAGGGGTGGAGGAGAGGAAACGAGAGGAGAGGGGGTTGGAGGCAGGAGTTCTGTTCTGTTCTGGTTGATTAGAGAAGCAGGATCTGTAATGATGGGAGGGCAAGCTCTTGCATCAGGTCCAACTGGGTTCGATCTCTGTGTGGCACACACATATATGGGCACGCACACACCCAGTGATGGAAGGAGGTGATTGGGTAAATTATTAGATGGAGATCACTGTTTGAGTTCTGCTTGTGCCTGAGATCTATGTTGACTGACCTGTTGTCACAACGCATTCCTGCTAATTAACAGTGTTATTAAACAAAATGGCAGAGGTTGAGCTGAACTGGAAGACAAGGATGTTGTCCCAATAACAGGGCCTGGGGTAAAAAAAAAAAAAAAAAAGTTGTTGACAACATAGGGGATAGGGTGTGCACTGTTAGTTACAAAGGGGAACTACAACAGGCTATAGTCCACAATCAGACTCCATCCATGTAACATAGCTCAATCCAGCCAGGTTTAAATCTGGGGTAATATGTACAGATCAACACAAGGACTGACTGAGAGGACTAAGCTTGGGCAGGAGTGAAAAGGAAAGAAAACATTTATTTCCCATAAATCATTTCACTTTTTCAGCTCAGGGTCTTTCAGATGTGGCTTTCCCTAGGTTATGTCCCAAATAGCACCCCATTGCACTACTTTTAGTGCACTATATAGGGAATAGGGTGCCATTTGAGACAGTATTATTCTTTGGATAGTAAACTCTCTGGCTCCAGGGGGCTTTTCCTTTCCAACCTTAAAATGAGGGAACGAGTTGGAGTAAGAGAGGAGAGAACGCAGGAGGAGAAAAGGAGTAGAGACAAGCAAGAAACATAGCTCTTTTGTGATGCATGGAGGATCTCTGTGATGCTCCCAACATAAATAGAAACTCAAACAACAAAACCAAAACAGAAGCACTGAAGAATATCTGCTCAACCTTATTACACCTGTCATTGTTATGGGCTTGTGATCTTCTATGGATTCTGGAAAGAGGGGTGAGATGAAGCGAGGGAGGAGAGGCGAGGATCGTTAGAGGGAAGAGAGGAAGAAGAGTGGGATAAGAAAAGGAGAGGGAGGAGAGCGGCACCAGGCCAAATGCAAATATTGTGAAAAAAAGGTGCTAAAACTCAACTGTGCCACTTCGCACCTCAAGCCTGCGTGTTGAATTAACACGTATCATAAACATTATGTTATCGTGGAAAGGGCCTAAGTAACGACAGATGGTTAAGAGCATTATGGAGATAGCTGCCAAGCTCTGTTTGTGTCCCAAATTGCACCCTATTCCCTTTATAGTTCACTACTTTTAACCGGGGCCTGTAGGCCCATAGTGCATTATATAGCGAATAGGGTTCCATTTGCTTCCCCGTACATTTAGTCTATTAGTAGTGTATAGACGAGCTAGGCTAAATATTTACTGATATGTTAATTATACTTTGCATAAACTAATCATTAATCACAAACAGTGCTGGAGTTTTTTTTTAAAGTGGTGGAATTCCCCTTTAAGAGAGTAGGCAAAATAGAGGAATCATGTCGATTTGATAAGAAACTTGAGGTGATGATAATGTACGTGGTTGGCAGTTGCTTGGATTTGTTCCTTTCGACTGTTGTATAATTTACTCTAATGCTCTTAACTGGAGACAGGCTCTTAACCGGAGACAGGCTCCATTAACCAGAGACAGGCTCCATTAACCAGAGACAGGCTCCATTAACCAGAGACAGGCTCATTAACCAGAGACAGGCTCATTAACCAGAGACAGGCTCATTAACCTGAGACAGGCTCATTAACCAGAGACAGGCTCATTAACCAGAGACAGGCTCATTAACCAGAGACAGGCTCATTAACCGGAGACAGGCTCATTAACCGGAGACAGGCTCATTAACCGGAGACAGGCTCATTAACCAGAGACAGGCTCATTAACCGGAGACAGGCTCATTAACCGGAGACAGGCTCATTAACCGGAGACAGGCTCATTAACCGGAGACAGGCTCATTAACCGGAGACAGGCTCATTAACCGGAGACAGGCTCTTTAACCGGAGACAGGCTTCTTAACCGGAGACAGGCTCCTTAACCGGAGACAGGCTCCTTAACCGGAGACAGGCTCCTTAACCGGAGACAGGCTCCTTAACCGGAGACAGGCTCCTTAACCGGAGACAGGCTCTTAACCGGAGACAGGCTCTTAACCGGAGACAGGCTCTTAACCGGAGACAGGCTCCTTAACCGGAGACAGGCTCCTTAACCGGAGACAGGCTCTTTAACCGGAGACAGGCTTCTTAACCGGAGACAGGCTCCTTAACCGGAGACAGGCTCCTTAACCGGAGACAGGCTCCTTAACCGGAGACAGGCTCTTAACCGGAGACAGGCTCTTAACCGGAGACAGGCTCTTAACCGGAGACAGGCTCCTTAACCGGAGACAGGCTCCTTAACCGGAGACAGGCTCCTTAACCGGAGACAGGCTCCTTAACCGGAGACAGGCTCTTAACCGGAGACAGGCTCTTAACCGGAGACAGGCTCTTAACCGGAGACAGGCTCTTAACCGGAGACAGGCTCCTTAACCGGAGACAGGCTCTAAACCGGAGACAGGCTCTTAACCGGAGACAGGCTCCTTAACCGGAGACAGGCTCCTTAACCGGAGACAGGATACTTAACCGGAGATGAGAGCCTGTCTCCGGTTAAGTATCCTAACCGGAGACAGGATACATAACCGGAGACAGGCTCTTAACCGGAGACAGGCTCTTAACCGGAGACAGGCTCTTAACCGGAGACAGGCTCATTAACCGGAGACAGGCTCATTAACCGGAGACAGGCTCATTAACCGGAGACAGGCTCTTTAACCGGAGACAGGCTCCTTAACCGGAGACAGGCTCCTTAACCGGAGACAGGCTCCTTAACCGGAGACAGGCTCCTTAACCGGAGACAGGCTCCTTAACCGGAGACAGGCTCTTAACCGGAGACAGGCTCTTAACCGGAGACAGGCTCCTTAACCGGAGACAGGCTCCTTAACCGGAGACAGGCTCCTTAACCGGAGACAGGCTCCTTAACCGGAGACAGGCTCCTAACCGGAGACAGGCTCTTAACCGGAGACAGGCTCCTTAACCGGAGACAGGCTCCTTAACCGGAGACAGGCTCCTTAACCGGAGACAGGCTCCTTAACCGGAGACAGGATACTTAACCGGAGATGAGAGCCTGTCTCCGGTTAAGTATCCTAACCGGAGACAGGATACATAACCGGAGACAGGCTCTTAACCGGAGACAGGCTCTTAACCGGAGACAGGCTCTTAACCGGAGACAGGCTCTTAACCGGAGACAGGCTCTTAACCGGAGACAGGCTCTTAACCGGAGACAGGCTCTTAACCGGAGACAGGCTCTTAACCCGGAGACAGGCTTCTTAACCGGAGACAGGATACTTAACCGGAGACAGGATACATAACCGGAGACAGGCTCTAAAACCGGAGACAGGCTCTTAACCGGAGACAGGCTCTTAACCGGAGACAGGCTCTTAACCGGAGACAGGCTCTTAACCGGAGACAGGATACTTAACCGGAGAGAGGCTACTTAACCGGAGGCAAGCTACTTAACCGGAGAGAGGCTACTTAACCGGAGGCAGGATACTTAACCGGAGACAGGATACTTAACCGGAGACAGGATACTTAACCTGAGACAGGCTCCTTAACCGGAGACAGGCCCCTTAACCGGAGACAGGCTCCTTAACCGGAGACAGGCTCTTAACCCGGAGACAGGCTTCTTAACCGGAGACAGGATACTTAACCGGAGACAGGATACATAACCGGAGACAGGCTCTAAAACCGGAGACAGGCTCTTAACCGGAGACAGGCTCTTAACCGGAGACAGGCTCTTAACCGGAGACAGGCTCTTAACCGGAGACAGGCTCTTAACCGGAGACAGGCTCTTAACCGGAGACAGGATACTTAACCGGAGAGAGGCTACTTAACCGGAGGCAAGCTACTTAACCGGAGAGAGGCTACTTAACCGGAGGCAGGATACTTAACCGGAGACAGGATACTTAACCGGAGACAGGATACTTAACCTGAGACAGGCTCCTTAACCGGAGACAGGCCCCTTAACCGGAGACAGGCTCCTTAACCGGAGAGAGGCTCTTAACCGGAGACAGGCTCTTAACCGGAGACAGGCTCTTAACCGGAGACCGGATACTTAACCGGAGACAGGATACTTAACCGGAGACAGGATACTTAACCGGAGACAGGATACTTAACCGGAGACAGGATACTTAACCGGAGACAGGATACTTAACCGGAGACAGGCTCTTAACCGGAGACAGGCCCTTAACCTGGAGACAGGCTCCTTAACCGGAGACAGGCTCTTAACCCGGAGACAGGCTCTTAACCAGAGACAGGCTCTAAACCGGAGACAGGCTGTTAACCGGAGATAAGAGCCTGTCTCCGGTTAAGTATCCTAAACGGAGACAGGATACTTAACCGGAGACAGGATACTTAACCGGAGACAGGATACTTAACCGGAGACAGGATACTTAACCGGAGACAGGATACTTAACCGGAGACAGGATACTTAACCCGGAGACAGGCTCTTAACCCGGAGACAGGCTCCTAACCGGAGACAGGCTCCTAACCGGAGACAGGCTCCTAACCGGAGACAGGCTCCTTAACCGGAGACAGGCTCTAAACCCGGAGACAGGCTCTTAACCCGGAGACAGGCTCTTAACCCGGAGACAGGCTCTTAACCCGGAGACAGGCTCTTAGCCCGGAGACAGGCTCTTAACCGGAGACAGGCTCTTAACCGGAGACAGGATATTAACCGGAGACAGGCTCCTAACCGGAGACAGGCTCCTTAACCGGAGACAGGCTCTTAACCCGGAGACAGGCTCTTAACCGGAGACAGGCCCTTAACCGGAGACAGGCTCCTTAACCGGAGACAGGCTCTTAACCCGGAGACAGGCTCTTAACCCGGAGACAGGCTCTTAACCCGGAGACAGGCTCTTAACCCGGAGACAGGCCCTTAACCGGAGACAGGCTCTTAACCGGAGACAGGCTCTTAACCGGAGATAAGAGCCTGTCTCCGGTTAAGTATCCTAAACGGAGACAGGATACTTAACCGGAGACAGGATACTTAACCGGAGACAGGATATTAACCGGAGACAGGCTCTAAACCCGGAGACAGGCTCATTAACCAGAGACAGGCTCTTAACCCGGAGACAGGCTTCTTAACCGGAGACAGGATACTTAACCGGAGACAGGCTCTTAACCGGAGACAGGCTCTTAACCGGAGACAGGCTCTTAACCGGAGACAGGCTCTTAACCCGGAGACAGGATACTTAACCGGAGACAGGATACTTAACCGGAGACAGGATACATAACCGAAGACAGGCTCTAAAACCGGAGACAGGCTCTTAACCGGAGACAGGCTCTTAACCGGAGACAGGCTCTTAACCGGAGACAGGCTCTTAACCGGAGACAGGCTCTTAACCGGAGACAGGCTCTTAACCCGGAGACAGGCTCTTAACCGGAGGCAGGCTACTTAACCGGAGGCAGGCTACTTAACCGGAGAGAGGCTACTTAACCGGAGGCAGGATACTTAACCGGAGACAGGATACTTAACCTGAGACAGGATACTTAACCTGAGACAGGATACTTAACCTGAGACAGGATACTTAACCTGAGACAGGATACTTAACCTGAGACAGGATACTTAACCTGAGACAGGCTCCTTAACCGGAGACAGGCTCCTTAACCGGAGACAGGCTCCTTAACCGGAGACAGGCTCTTAACCGGAGACAGGCTCTTAACCCGGAGACAGGCTCTTAACCGGAGACAGGCTCTTAACCCGGAGACAGGATACTTAACCGGAGACAGGATACTTAACCGGAGACAGGATACATAACCGAAGACAGGCTCTAAAACCGGAGACAGGCTCTTAACCGGAGACAGGCTCTTAACCGGAGACAGGCTCTTAACCGGAGACAGGCTCTTAACCGGAGACAGGCTCTTAACCGGAGACAGGCTCTTAACCGGAGACAGGCTCTTAACCGGAGGCAGGCTACTTAACCGGAGGCAGGCTACTTAACCGGAGAGAGGCTACTTAACCGGAGGCAGGATACTTAACCGGAGACAGGATACTTAACCTGAGACAGGATACTTAACCTGAGACAGGATACTTAACCTGAGACAGGATACTTAACCTGAGACAGGATACTTAACCTGAGACAGGCTCCTTAACCGGAGACAGGCTCCTTAACCGGAGACAGGCTCCTTAACCGGAGACAGGCTCTTAACCGGAGACAGGCTCTTAACCGGAGACAGGCTCTTAACCGGAGACAGGCTCTTAACCGGAGACCGGCTCTTAACCGGAGACCGGCTCTTAACCGGAGACCGGATACTTAACCGGAGACAGGATACTTAACCGGAGACAGGATACTTAACCGGAGACAGGATACTTAACCGGAGACAGGATACTTAACCGGAGACAGGATACTTAACCGGAGACAGGCTCTTAACCCGGAGACAGGCTCTTAACCCGGAGACAGGCTACTTAACCATAGACAGGCTCCTTAACCGGAGACAGGATACTTAACCGGAGACAGGATACTTAACCGGAGACAGGATACTTAACCGGAGACAGGCTCTTAACCGGAGACAGGCCCTTAACCGGAGACAGGCTCCTTAACCGGAGACAGGCTCTTAACCCGGAGACAGGCTCTTAACCCGGAGACAGGCTCTTAACCGGAGACAGGCCCTTAACCGGAGACAGGCTCCTTAACCGGAGACAGGCTCTTAACCCGGAGACAGGCTCTTAACCCGGAGACAGGCTCTTAACCCGGAGACAGGCTCTTAACCCGGAGACAGGCTCTTAACCAGAGACAGGCTCTTAACCGGAGACAGGCTGTTAACCGGAGATAAGAGCCTGTCTCCGGTTAAGTATCCTAAACGGAGACAGGATACTTAACCGGAGACAGGATACTTAACCGGAGACAGGATACTTAACCGGAGACAGGATACTTAACCGGAGACAGGCTCTTAACCGGAGACAGGCTCTTAACCCGGAGACAGGCTCTTAACCGGAGACAGGCTCTTAACCCGGAGACAGGATACTTAACCGGAGACAGGATACTTAACCGGAGACAGGATACATAACCGAAGACAGGCTCTAAAACCGGAGACAGGCTCTTAACCGGAGACAGGCTCTTAACCGGAGACAGGCTCTTAACCGGAGACAGGCTCTTAACCGGAGACAGGCTCTTAACCGGAGGCAGGCTACTTAACCGGAGGCAGGCTACTTAACCGGAGAGAGGCTACTTAACCGGAGGCAGGATACTTAACCTGAGACAGGATACTTAACCTGAGACAGGATACTTAACCTGAGACAGGATACTTAACCTGAGACAGGATACTTAACCTGAGACAGGATACTTAACCTGAGACAGGCTCCTTAACCGGAGACAGGCTCCTTAACCGGAGACAGGCTCCTTAACCGGAGACAGGCTCTTAACCGGAGACAGGCTCTTAACCGGAGACAGGCTCTTAACCGGAGACAGGCTCTTAACCGGAGACAGGCTCTTAACCGGAGACCGGCTCTTAACCGGAGACCGGATACTTAACCGGAGACAGGATACTTAACCGGAGACAGGATACTTAACCGGAGACAGGATACTTAACCGGAGACAGGATACTTAACCGGAGACAGGATACATAACCGAAGACAGGCTCTAAAACCGGAGACAGGCTCTTAACCGGAGACAGGCTCTTAACCGGAGACAGGCTCTTAACCGGAGACAGGCTCTTAACCGGAGACAGGCTCTTAACCGGAGACAGGCTCTTAACCGGAGGCAGGCTACTTAACCGGAGGCAGGCTACTTAACCGGAGAGAGGCTACTTAACCGGAGGCAGGATACTTAACCGGAGACAGGATACTTAACCTGAGACAGGATACTTAACCTGAGACAGGATACTTAACCTGAGACAGGATACTTAACCTGAGACAGGATACTTAACCTGAGACAGGCTCCTTAACCGGAGACAGGCTCCTTAACCGGAGACAGGCTCTTAACCGGAGACAGGCTCTTAACCGGAGACAGGCTCTTAACCGGAGACAGGCTCTTAACCGGAGACAGGCTCTTAACCGGAGACAGGCTCTTAACCGGAGACCGGCTCTTAACCGGAGACCGGCTCTTAACCGGAGACCGGATACTTAACCGGAGACAGGATACTTAACCGGAGACAGGATACTTAACCGGAGACAGGATACTTAACCGGAGACAGGATACTTAACCGGAGACAGGATACTTAACCGGAGACAGGCTCTTAACCCGGAGACAGGCTCTTAACCCGGAGACAGGCTACTTAACCATAGACAGGCTCCTTAACCGGAGACAGGATACTTAACCGGAGACAGGATACTTAACCGGAGACAGGATACTTAACCGGAGACAGGCTCTTAACCGGAGACAGGCCCTTAACCGGATACAGGCTCCTTAACCGGAGACAGGCTCTTAACCCGGAGACAGGCTCTTAACCCGGAGACAGGCTCTTAACCGGAGACAGGCCCTTAACCGGAGACAGGCTCCTTAACCGGAGACAGGCTCTTAACCCGGAGACAGGCTCTTAACCCGGAGACAGGCTCTTAACCCGGAGACAGGCTCTTAACCCGGAGACAGGCTCTTAACCAGAGACAGGCTCTTAACCGGAGACAGGCTGTTAACCGGAGATAAGAGCCTGTCTCCGGTTAAGTATCCTAAACGGAGACAGGATACTTAACCGGAGACAGGATACTTAACCGGAGACAGGATACTTAACCGGAGACAGGATACTTAACCGGAGACAGGCTCTTAACCGGAGACAGGCTCTTAACCGGAGACAGGCTCTTAACCGGAGACAGGCTCTTAACCGGAGACAGGCTCTTAACCGGAGGCAGGCTACTTAACCGGAGGCAGGCTACTTAACCGGAGAGAGGCTACTTAACCGGAGGCAGGATACTTAACCGGAGACAGGATACTTAACCTGAGACAGGATACTTAACCTGAGACAGGATACTTAACCTGAGACAGGATACTTAACCTGAGACAGGCTCCTTAACCGGAGACAGGCTCCTTAACCGGAGACAGGCTCCTTAACCGGAGACAGGCTCTTAACCGGAGACAGGCTCTTAACCGGAGACAGGCTCTAACCGGAGACAGGCTCTTAACCGGAGACAGGCTCTTAACCGGAGACAGGCTCTTAACCGGAGACAGGCTCTTAACCGGAGACCGGCTCTTAACCGGAGACCGGCTCTTAACCGGAGACCGGATACTTAACCGGAGACAGGATACTTAACCGGAGACAGGATACTTAACCGGAGACAGGATACTTAACCGGAGACAGGATACTTAACCGGAGACAGGCTCTTAACCCGGAGACAGGCTCTTAAACCCGGAGACAGGCTACTTAACCATAGACAGGCTCCTTAACCGGAGACAGGATACTTAACCGGAGACAGGATACTTAACCGGAGACAGGATACTTAACCGGAGACAGGCTCCTTAACCGGAGACAGGCTCTTAACCCGGAGACAGGCTCTTAACCCGGAGACAGGCTCTTAACCGGAGACAGGCCCTTAACCGGAGACAGGCTCCTTAACCGGAGACAGGCTCTTAACCCGGAGACAGGCTCTTAACCCGGAGACAGGCTCTTAACCCGGAGACAGGCTCTTAACCCGGAGACAGGCTCTTAACCAGAGACAGGCTCTTAACCGGAGACAGGCTGTTAACCGGAGATAAGAGCCTGTCTCCGGTTAAGTATCCTAAACGGAGACAGGATACTTAACCGGAGACAGGATACTTAACCGGAGACAGGATACTTAACCGGAGACAGGATACTTAACCGGAGACAGGATACTTAACCGGAGACAGGCTCTTAACCCGGAGACAGGCTCTTAACCCGGAGACAGGCTCTTAACCGGAGACAGGCTCCTAACCGGAGACAGGCTCCTTAACCGGAGACAGGCTCTTAACCCGGAGACAGGCTCTTAACCCGGAGACAGGCTCTTAACCCGGAGACAGGCTCTTAACCCGGAGACAGGCTCTTAACCCGGAGACAGGCTCTTAACCCGGAGACAGGCTCTTAACCGGAGACAGGATATTAACCGGAGACAGGCTCCTAACCGGAGACAGGCTCCTTAACCGGAGACAGGCTCTTAACCCGGAGACAGGCTCCTTAACCGGAGACAGGCTCTTAACCCGGAGACAGGCTCTTAACCGGAGACAGGCTCTTAACCGGAGATAAGAGCCTGTCTCCGGTTAAGTATCCTAAACGGAGACAGGATACTTAACCGGAGACAGGATACTTAACCGGAGACAGGATACTTAACCGGAGACAGGATACTTAACCGGAGACAGGCTCTTAACCCGGAGACAGGCTCTTAACCCGGAGACAGGCTCTTAACCGGAGACAGGCTCCTAACCGGAGACAGGCTCCTAACCGGAGACAGGCTCTAAACCCGGAGACAGGCTCTAAACCGGAGACAGGCCCTTAACCGGAGACAGGCTCCTTAACCGGAGACAGGCTCTTAACCCGGAGACAGGCTCTTAACCGGAGACAGGCCCTTAACCGGAGACAGGCTCCTTAACCGGAGACAGGCTCTTAACCCGGAGACAGGCTCTTAACCCGGAGACAGGCTCTTAACCCGGAGACAGGCTCTTAACCCGGAGACAGGCTCTTAACCCGGAGACAGGCTCTTAACCCGGAGACAGGCTCTTAACCGGAGACAGGATATTAACCGGAGACAGGCTCCTAACCGGAGACAGGCTCCTTAACCGGAGACAGGCTCTTAACCCGGAGACAGGCTCTTAACCGGAGACAGGCCCTTAACCGGAGACAGGCTCCTTAACCGGAGACAGGCTCTTAACCCGGAGACAGGCTCTTAACCCGGAGACAGGCTCTTAACCCGGAGACAGGCTCTTAACCCGGAGACAGGCTCTTAACCCGGAGACAGGCTCTTAACCGGAGACAGGCTCTTAACCGGAGACAGGCTCTTAACCGGAGACAGGCTCTTAACCCGGAGACAGGCTCTTAACCGGAGGCAGGCTACTTAACCGGAGGCAGGCTACTTAACCGGAGAGAGGCTACTTAACCGGAGGCAGGATACTTAACCGGAGACAGGATACTTAACCTGAGACAGGATACTTAACCTGAGACAGGATACTTAACCTGAGACAGGATACTTAACCTGAGACAGGCTCCTTAACCGGAGACAGGCTCCTTAACCGGAGACAGGCTCCTTAACCGGAGACAGGCTCTTAACCGGAGACAGGCTCTTAACCCGGAGACAGGCTCTTAACCGGAGACAGGCTCTTAACCCGGAGACAGGATACTTAACCGGAGACAGGATACTTAACCGGAGACAGGATACATAACCGAAGACAGGCTCTAAAACCGGAGACAGGCTCTTAACCGGAGACAGGCTCTTAACCGGAGACAGGCTCTTAACCGGAGACAGGCTCTTAACCGGAGACAGGCTCTTAACCGGAGACAGGCTCTTAACCGGAGGCAGGCTACTTAACCGGAGGCAGGCTACTTAACCGGAGAGAGGCTACTTAACCGGAGGAGGATACTTAACCGGAGACAGGATACTTAACCTGAGACAGGATACTTAACCTGAGACAGGATACTTAACCTGAGACAGGATACTTAACCTGAGACAGGATACTTAACCTGAGACAGGATACTTAACCTGAGACAGGCTCCTTAACCGGAGACAGGCTCCTTAACCGGAGACAGGCTCCTTAACCGGAGACAGGCTCCTTAACCGGAGACAGGCTCTTAACCGGAGACAGGCTCTTAACCGGAGACAGGCTCTTAACCGGAGACAGGCTCTTAACCGGAGGACCGGCTCTTAACCGGAGACCGGCTCTTAACCGGAGACCGGATACTTAACCGGAGACAGGATACTTAACCGGAGACAGGATACTTAACCGGAGACAGGATACTTAACCGGAGACAGGATACTTAACCGGAGACAGGCTCTTAACCCGGAGACAGGCTCTTAACCGGAGACAGGCTACTTAACCATAGACAGGCTCCTTAACCGGAGACAGGATACTTAACCGGAGACAGGATACTTAACCGGAGACAGGATACTTAACCGGAGACAGGCTCTTAACCGGAGACAGGCCCTTAACCGGAGACAGGCTCCTTAACCGGAGACAGGCTCTTAACCCGGAGACAGGCTCTTAACCCGGAGACAGGCTCTTAACCGGAGACAGGCCCTTAACCGGAGACAGGCTCCTTAACCGGAGACAGGCTCTTAACCCGGAGACAGGCTCTTAACCCGGAGACAGGCTCTTAACCCGGAGACAGGCTCTTAACCCGGAGACAGGCTCTTAACCAGAGACAGGCTCTTAACCGGAGACAGGCTGTTAACCGGAGATAAGAGCCTGTCTCCGGTTAAGTATCCTAAACGGAGACAGGATACTTAACCGGAGACAGGCTCTTAACCGGAGACAGGCTCTTAACCCGGAGACAGGCTCTTAACCGGAGACAGGCTCTTAACCCGGAGACAGGATACTTAACCGGAGACAGGATACTTAACCGGAGACAGGATACATAACCGAAGACAGGCTCTAAAACCGGAGACAGGCTCTTAACCGGAGACAGGCTCTTAACCGGAGACAGGCTCTTAACCGGAGACAGGCTCTTAACCGGAGACAGGCTCTTAACCGGAGACAGGCTCTTAACCGGAGGCAGGCTACTTAACCGGAGGCAGGCTACTTAACCGGAGAGAGGCTACTTAACCGGAGGCAGGATACTTAACCGGAGACAGGATACTTAACCTGAGACAGGATACTTAACCTGAGACAGGATACTTAACCTGAGACAGGATACTTAACCTGAGACAGGCTCCTTAACCGGAGACAGGCTCCTTAACCGGAGACAGGCTCCTTAACCGGAGACAGGCTCTTAACCGGAGACAGGCTCTTAACCGGAGACAGGCTCTTAACCGGAGACAGGCTCTTAACCGGAGACAGGCTCTTAACCGGAGACAGGCTCTTAACCGGAGACCGGCTCTTAACCGGAGACCGGATACTTAACCGGAGACAGGATACTTAACCGGAGACAGGATACTTAACCGGAGACAGGATACTTAACCGGAGACAGGATACTTAACCGGAGACAGGATACATAACCGAAGACAGGCTCTAAAACCGGAGACAGGCTCTTAACCGGAGACAGGCTCTTAACCGGAGACAGGCTCTTAACCGGAGACAGGCTCTTAACCGGAGACAGGCTCTTAACCGGAGACAGGCTCTTAACCGGAGGCAGGCTACTTAACCGGAGGCAGGCTACTTAACCGGAGAGAGGCTACTTAACCGGAGGCAGGATACTTAACCGGAGACAGGATACTTAACCGGAGACAGGATACTTAACCTGAGACAGGATACTTAACCTGAGACAGGATACTTAACCTGAGGACAGGATACTTAACCTGAGACAGGATACTTAACCTGAGACAGGCTCCTTAACCGGAGACAGGCTCCTTAACCGGAGACAGGCTCTTAACCGGAGACAGGCTCTTAACCGGAGACAGGCTCTTAACCGGAGACAGGCTCTTAACCGGAGACAGGCTCTTAACCGGAGACAGGCTCTTAACGGAGACCGGCTCTTAACCGGAGACCGGCTCTTAACCGGAGACCGGATACTTAACCGGAGACAGGATACTTAACCGGAGACAGGATACTTAACCGGAGACAGGATACTTAACCGGAGACAGGATACTTAACCGGAGACAGGATACTTAACCGGAGACAGGCTCTTAACCCGGAGACAGGCTCTTAACCCGGAGACAGGCTACTTAACCATAGACAGGCTCCTTAACCGGAGACAGGATACTTAACCGGAGACAGGATACTTAACCGGAGACAGGATACTTAACCGGAGACAGGCTCTTAACCGGATACAGGCCCTTAACCGGATACAGGCTCCTTAACCGGAGACAGGCTCTTAACCCGGAGACAGGCTCTTAACCCGGAGACAGGCTCTTAACCGGAGACAGGCCCTTAACCGGAGACAGGCTCCTTAACCGGAGACAGGCTCTTAACCGGAGACAGGCTCTTAACCCGGAGACAGGCTCTTAACCCGGAGACAGGCTCTTAACCCGGAGACAGGCTCTTAACCAGAGACAGGCTCTTAACCGGAGACAGGCTGTTAACCGGAGATAAGAGCCTGTCTCCGGTTAAGTATCCTAAACGGAGACAGGATACTTAACCGGAGACAGGATACTTAACCGGAGACAGGATACTTAACCGGAGACAGGATACTTAACCGGAGACAGGATACTTAACCGGAGACAGGCTCTTAACCGGAGACAGGCTCTTAACCGGAGACAGGCTCTTAACCGGAGACAGGCTCTTAACCGGAGGCAGGCTACTTAACCGGAGGCAGGCTACTTAACCGGAGAGAGGCTACTTAACCGAGGCTACTTAACCGGAGGCAGGATACTTAACCGGAGACAGGATACTTAACCTGAGACAGGATACTTAACCTGAGACAGGATACTTAACCTGAGACAGGATACTTAACCGGAGACAGGCTCCTTAACCGGAGACAGGCTCCTTAACGGAGACAGGCTCCTTAACGGAGACAGGCTCTTAACCGGAGACAGGCTCTTAACCGGAGACAGGCTCTTAACCGGAGACAGGCTCTTAACCGGAGACAGGCTCTTAACCGGAGACAGGCTCTTAACCGGAGACCGGCTCTTAACCGGAGACCGGCTCTTAACCGGAGACCGGATACTTAACCGGAGACAGGATACTTAACCGGAGACAGGATACTTAACCGGAGACAGGATACTTAACCGGAGACAGGATACTTAACCGGAGACAGGCTCTTAACCCCGGAGACAGGCTCTTAACCCCGGAGACAGGCTACTTAACCATAGACAGGCTCCTTAACCGGAGACAGGATACTTAACCGGAGACAGGATACTTAACCGGAGACAGGATACTTAACCGGAGACAGGCTCCTTAACCGGAGACAGGCTCTTAACCCGGAGACAGGCTCTTAACCCGGAGACAGGCTCTTAACCGGAGACAGGCCCTTAACCGGAGACAGGCTCCTTAACCGGAGACAGGCTCTTAACCCGGGAGACAGGCTCTTAACCCGGAGACAGGCTCTTAACCCGGAGACAGGCTCTTAACCCGGAGACAGGCTCTTAACCAGAGACAGGCTCTTAACCGGAGACAGGCTGTTAACCGGAGATAAGAGCCTGTCTCCGGTTAAGTATCCTAAACGGAGACAGGATACTTAACCGGAGACAGGATACTTAACCGGAGACAGGATACTTAACCGGAGACAGGATACTTAACCGGAGACAGGATACTTAACCGGAGACAGGCTCTTAACCCGGAGACAGGCTCTTAACCCGGAGACAGGCTCTTAACCGGAGACAGGCTCCTAACCGGAGACAGGCTCCTTAACCGGAGACAGGCTCTTAACCCGGAGACAGGCTCTTAACCCGGAGACAGGCTCTTAACCCGGAGACAGGCTCTAACCCGGAGACAGGCTCTTAACCCGGAGACAGGCTCTTAACCCGGAGACAGGCTCTTAACCGGAGACAGGATATTAACCGGAGACAGGCTCCTAACCGGAGACAGGCTCCTTAACCGGAGACAGGCTCTTAACCCGGAGACAGGCTCCTTAACCGGAGACAGGCTCTTAACCCGGAGACAGGCTCTTAACCGGAGACAGGCTCTTAACCGGAGATAAGAGCCTGTCTCCGGTTAAGTATCCTAAACGGAGACAGGATACTTAACCGGAGACAGGATACTTAACCGGAGACAGGATACTTAACCGGAGACAGGATACTTAACCGGAGACAGGCTCTTAACCCGGAGACAGGCTCTTAACCCGGAGGACAGGCTCTTAACCGGAGACAGGCTCCTAACCGGAGACAGGCTCCTAACCGGAGACAGGCTCCTTAACCGGAGACAGGCTCTAAACCCGGAGACAGGCTCTTAACCGGAGACAGGCCCTTAACCGGAGACAGGCTCCTTAACCGGAGACAGGCTCTTAACCCGGAGACAGGCTCTTAACCCGGAGACAGGCTCTTAACCGGAGACAGGCCCTTAACCGGAGACAGGCTCCTTAACCGGAGACAGGCTCTTAACCCGGAGACAGGCTCTTAACCGGAGACAGGCTCTTAACCCGGAGACAGGCTCTTAACCCGGAGACAGGCTCTTAACCCGGAGACAGGCTCTTAACCGGAGACAGGATATTAACCGGAGACAGGCTCCTAACCGGAGACAGGCTCCTTAACCGGAGACAGGCTCTTAACCCGGAGACAGGCTCTTAACCGGAGACAGGCCCTTAACCGGAGACAGGCTCCTTAACCGGAGACAGGCTCTTAACCCGGAGACAGGCTCTTAACCCGGAGACAGGCTCTTAACCCGGAGACAGGCTCTTAACCCGGAGACAGGCTCTTAACCGGAGACAGGCTCTTAACCGGAGACAGGCTCTTAACCGGAGACAGGCTCTTAACCGGAGACAGGCTCTTAACCGGAGATAAGAGCCTGTCTCCGGTTAAGTATCCTAAACGGAGACAGGATACTTAACCGGAGACAGGATACTTAACCGGAGACAGGATATTAACCGGAGACAGGATATTAACCGGAGACAGGCTCTAAACCGGAGACAGGCTCTTAACCGGAGACAGGCTCTTAACCCGGAGACAGGCTCATTAACCAGAGACAGGCTCTTTAACCGGAGACAGGCTCCTTAACCGGAGACAGGCTCCTTAACCGGAGACAGGCTCCTTAACCGGAGACAGGCTCTTAACCGGAGACAGGCTCTTAACAGGAGACAGGCTCTTAACCGGAGATAAGAGCCTGTCTCTGGTTAAGTATCCTAAACGGAGACAGGATATTAACCGGAGACAGGCTCCTAACCGGAGACAGGCTCCTTAACCGGAGACAGGCTCTTAACCCGGAGACAGGCTCTTAACCCGGAGACAGGCTCTTAACCCGGAGACAGGCTCTTAACCCGGAGACAGGCTCTTAACCCGGAGACAGGCTCCTTAACCGGAGACAGGCTCTTAACCTGGAGACAGGCCCTTAACCGGAGACAGGCCCTTAACCGGAGACAGGCTCCTTAACCGGAGACAGGCTCTTAACCCGGAGACAGGCCCTTAACCGGAGACAGGCCCTTAACCGGAGACAGGCTCCTTAACCGGAGACAGGCTCTTAACCCGGAGACAGGCTCTTAACCCGGAGACAGGCTCTTAACCCGGAGACAGGCTCTTAACCAGAGACAGGCTCTTTAACCGGAGACAGGCTCCTTAACCGGAGACAGGCTCCTAACCGGAGACAGGCTCCTAACCGGAGACAGGCTCCTTAATCGGAGACAGGCTCCTTAACCGGAGACAGGATATTAACCGGAGACAGGCTCCTAACCGGAGACAGGCTCCTTAATCGGAGACAGGCTCCTTAACCGGAGACAGGATATTAACCGGAGACAGGCTCCTAACCGGAGACAGGCTCCTTAACCGGAGACAGGCTCTTAACCCGGAGACAGGCTCTTAACCGGAGGCAGGCCCTTAACCGGAGACAGGCTCCTTAACCGGAGACAGGCTCTTAACCCGGAGACAGGCTCTTAACCCGGAGACAGGCTCTTAACCCGGAGACAGGCTCTTAACCCGGAGACAGGCTCTTAACCGGAGACAGGCTCTTAACCGGAGACAGGCTCTTAACCGGAGACAGGCTCTTAACCGGAGATAAGAGCCTGTCTCCGGTTAAGTATCCTAAACGGAGACAGGATACTTAACCGGAGACAGGATACTTAACCGGAGACAGGATATTAACCGGAGACAGGATATTAACCGGAGACAGGCTCTAAACCCGGAGACAGGCTCTTAACCGGAGACAGGCTCTTAACCGGAGACAGGCTCTTAACCGGAGACAGGCTCTTAACCGGAGACAGGCTCTTAACCGGAGACAGGCTCTTAACCGGAGACAGGCTCATTAACCAGAGACAGGCTCCTTAACCGGAGACAGGCTCCTTAACCGGAGACAGGCTCCTTAACCGGAGACAGGCTCCTTAACCGGAGACAGGCTCTTAACCGGAGACAGGCTCTTAACAGGAGACAGGCTCTTAACCGGAGATAAGAGCCTGTCTCTGGTTAAGTATCCTAAACGGAGACAGGATACTTAACCGGAGACAGGATATTAACCGGAGACAGGCTCCTAACCGGAGACAGGCTCCTTAACCGGAGACAGGCTCTTAACCCGGAGACAGGCTCTTAACCGGAGACAGGCTCTTAACCCGGAGACAGGCTCTTAACCCGGAGACAGGCTCTTAACCCGGAGACAGGCTCTTAACCCGGAGACAGGCTCTTAACCCGGAGACAGGCTCTTAACCCGGAGACAGGCTCCTTAACCGGAGACAGGCTCCTTAACCGGAGACAGGCTCTTAACCCGGAGACAGGCCCTTAACCGGAGACAGGCCCTTAACCGGAGACAGGCTCCTTAACCGGAGACAGGCTCTTAACCCGGAGACAGGCCCTTAACCGGAGACAGGCCCTTAACCGGAGACAGGCTCCTTAACCGGAGACAGGCTCTTAACCCGGAGACAGGCTCTTAACCCGGAGACAGGCTCTTAACCGGAGACAGGCTCTTTAACCGGAGACAGGCTCCTTAACCGGAGACAGGCTCCTAACCGGAGACAGGCTCCTAACCGGAGACAGGCTCCTAACCGGAGACAGGCTCCTTAACCGGAGACAGGCTCCTTAACCGGAGACAGGCTCCTTAATCGGAGACAGGCTCTTAACCGGAGACAGGCTCCTTAACCGGAGACAGGCTCGTTAACCGGAGACAGGCTCCTTAACCGGAGACAGGATACTTAACCAGAGACAGGATACTTAACCGGAGACAGGATATTTAACCGGAGATGAGAGCCTGTCTCCGGTTAAGCATCCTAACCGGAGACAGGATACATAACCGGAGACAGGCTCTTAACCGGAGACAGGCTCTTAACCGGAGACAGGCTCTTAACCGGAGACAGGCTCTTAACCGGAGACAGGCTCTTAACCGGAGACAGTCTCTTAACCCGGAGACAGGCTCTTAACCCGGAGACAGGATACTTAACCGGAGACAGGATACTTAACCGGAGACAGGATACATAACCGGAGACAGGCTCTAAAACCGGAGACAGGCTCTTAACCGGAGACAGGCTCTTAACCGGAGACAGGCTCTTAACCGGAGACAGGCTCTTAACCGGAGACAGGCTCTTAACCGGAGACAGGATACTTAACCGGAGACAGAATACTTAACCGGAGACAGGATACTGAACCGGAGACAGGCTCTTAACCGGAGACAGGCTACTTAACCGGAGACAGGCTACTTAACCGGAGACAGGCTACTTAACCGGAGAGAGGCTACTTAACCGGAGGCAGGCTACTTAACTGGAGAGAGGCTACTTAACCGGAGAGAGGCTACTTAACCGGAGGCAGGCTACTTAACCGGAGACAGGCTCCTTAACCGGAGACAGGCTCTTAACCCGGAGACAGGCTCTTAACCGGAGACAGGCTCTTAACCGGAGACAGGCTCCTTAACCGGAGACAGGCTCTAAACCCGGAGGCCGGCTCTTAACCGGAGACAGGCCCTTAACCGGAGACAGGCTCCTTAACCGGAGACAGGCTCTTAACCGGAGACAGGCTCTTAACCCGGTGACAGGCTCTTAACCCGGAGACAGCTCTTAACCCGGAGACAGGCTCTTAACCGGAGACAGGCCCTTAACCGGAGACAGGCTCCTTAACCGGAGACAGGATACTTAACCGGAGACAGGCTCTTAACAGGAGACAGGCTCTTAACCGGAGACAGGATACTTAACCGGAGACAGGATACTTAACCGGAGACAGGCTACTTAACCGGAGACAGGCTACTTAACCGGAGAGAGGCTACTTAACCGGAGACAGGCTACTTAACCGGAGGCAGGCTACTTAACCGGAGACAGGCTACTTAACCGGAGGCAGGCTACTTAACCGGAGACAGGCTCCTTAACCGGAGACAGGCTCTTAACCGGAGACAGGCTCCTAACCGGAGACAGGCTCCTTAACCGGAGACAGGCTCCTTAACCGGAGACAGGCTCCTAACCGGAGACAGGCTCCTTAACCGGAGACAGGCTCCTTAACCGGAGACAGGCTCTTAACCCGGAGACAGGCTCTTAACCGGAGACAGGCTCTTAACCGGAGACAGGCTCCTTAACCGGAGACCGGCTCCTTAACCGGAGACAGGCTCTAAACCCGGAGACAGGCTCTTAACCGGAGACAGGCTCCTTAACCGGAGACAGGCTCTTAACCCGGACACAGGCTCTTAACTCGGAGACAGGCTCTTAACCGGAGACAGGCCCTTAACCGGAGACAGGCTCCTTAACCGGAGACAGGCTCTTAACCCGGAGACAGGCTCTTAACCCGGAGACAGGCTCTTAACCGGAGACAGGCCCTTAACCGGAGACAGGCTCCTTAACCGGAGACAGGCTCTTAACCCGGAGACAGGCTCTTAACCCGGAGACAGGCTCCTTAACCCGAGACAGGCTCCTTAACCCGAGACAGGCTCCTTAACCCGAGACAGGCTCCTTAACCCGAGACAGGCTCCTTAACCCGAGACAGGCTCCTTAACCCGAGACAGGCTCTTAACCCGGAGACAGGCTCTTAACCGGAGACAGGCTCTTAACCGGAGACAGGCTCCTAACCGGAGACAGGCTCCTTAACCGGAGACAGGCTCTTAACCGGAGACAGGCTCTTAACCGGAGACAGGCTCTTACCTTGAGCAGCTTGACATGATGTGAATGTGATGCCAAGATTGACTCCTGGCTGTGATACAGAGTCACTCATGCATAGGAGTAACACAGAAACACGAGACCTTTTTAAGGCGGACTGGATGTGCAACAATTCTACCCACACCTGGGACTACCTACAGTTCTTTTATGTGTGTCCCTTTCTGCACGGTATTATGGATTATGGATGGTACACAGAAGAGAGAGGGTGGGAGGAGGGTTGCGAGAGAGGGATGAAGAGTGAGGAGGGAGAGAGCGAGTGAGAGAGAGAGAGGTGAAGAGGAAGAGAGAGAAACAGAGGAAGAGAAAGCAGAGAGAGAGGGGAGAGTCAGAGCATCTTACAGTGAGTGGGTGGTAGAGTGGGAGGAATCATTGCATGTCGCGTATCAAAGCCCTTAGAGGGTAGACTGGGACGAGCTCAGAAGAGACTTCACAAACAGACGGGAAGTTTGGAGATGCTACAGTGTATCAACAAAAATGTGGCACGATAGTACACACACAAATAAACACACAGTAGATCTGACATTGTTGTGTTCAGCACTGTGTGTGTTTGCGTTGGTGCGTGTGTGAAGAGACAGAAAACTGTGCCATCCTGCACGCAGGGAGGAGACGTCAGTTTCAAAGTGTGCTGCCTTGTCAGAGAGAGACCCTGTGAACTTTGTGTAATGTTGAAACAAACAAACGCCCTGCCCTTCCAATGAATACAACAGAACAGTGATGGATCCACAATGAGCAGAACAGAGACAGCTACAGTGACAGGCTGTGGTGTATACTGTATTGTTCTTCTGTGATTGCACCAAACTTAATCAAATTGGCCCTCATTCCTCTTTTGTCACAATATCAAAGACACGCACGCGCTCAGACATGATCATGAATACGACATCAAAGCTCAGATCTTGACACCCCCCCCCCATGCTAACTATGCAAATACCACTGCTGGGTGACTTGACAAATAGTATAATAATTAAAGTTCATCTTTAATTTGTAGAAACTCTGTAGAAACTATGAGAATAGAAAGGTTCAGAACTTTTGCAAAACATCACAGCACAGTTGAAGAATATGGCAATTACAAATCAAAACTGGATGGTTTCCAGAGATAGATGGGAGGGGTTGAAGGTAGCTGAATGGTGGGACTACAAACAAAACAAAAGAAAGATAACTAATGTAAAATATCCTGTGTCCGTAAAATGTATGTAGTATGTATAAGCTGGAAGTAGAAGCCCAAGTATTGTCGTCCATTAGTTTAGTCCAATTACGGGAGGGGTGGTAGGGTTTGGGGAAAATAAAGGAAAATATATATATTATTAAAAATAATATATTTACAAAAATATATATGGGGGATTGGAAATGATGCAGACAATTACATTGATAGACGCCACAATACAGTATATATATATATGCAATATTAAACCTGATCTACCGCCTCTCCAAAAAATATTTGGAGCTGATAATGACAACAAGTCTATGTGATGACATTCTAAAGCAAGGTTGAGTCTGGTCTGTATGCTTGCATGACCAACACTGAGCTACAAAGACCACCAGTCAATGGCAAATATCAAAGGTCCATTTTACATGAGACAATCATGATGTATGTAGTCTGGAATAATAACATTTAATACAGGACCTCAAACTACAAATTGTGGGTGTACTATTCAATCAGACTGCACTTTACGCAGTGACACCATTAGTTACGTCGGCAAGCAAAAAAGCCTGCAATTTACAGCAACCTGACTTGACTCATGCAACACCCTAAAATGACCCCTATGACTCAACAGCAACCAAGAGGAGAATCTCAGTGAATCAAAAGGAAATTCAATTGAGAGTTTGTACCTCCTTCTCAAAACCCACCCAACGTGATGTGAGAAGTTGAGGAAAGGAAATGCAATTGAGATTCTCCCATAGTATCTTATCTGTGTTTAAGCATCATCCTCTCCACTGTAGAGGTGACAAGAACATACCTTATAAGCAGTCTTTCAGCGCACTCTGTTGGAGAAACTGTGCATCAACATACCCTAGCAACAAAATACTTAAATCAATTGATACATATGCATAAACATACACCTCTGTTTATCTGAGAGAACATACCAGACTTAGCAGTTTTCTGTGTCATTGAGGGTTTAGGCGTTATATGGAAACTGAAACCCAAGGGATTAAAGAAACAATGAGTATGTCCCAAATGGTACCCTATTCCCTATATAGTGCACTACTTTTGACCATGGCCCATAGGGTTCTGTTCAAAAGCTGTGCATTATGAAGGGAATAGGTTGCTATTTGTGACATATCCATTTAGACCATTTCAGGTGATAAATATGTAAAACAACATCCTTAGATTTAATTTCAATGTTTATTTCTCTAATATCCTTTATATCACAAAGAGAGTCTTTAAAACACAGACTAAAATTGTTCTATATGTAAACTGTACATAAAAGCAAGGCACTATACAATGTTGAATTTATAAGATTCTGTAAATTCATGCCTGTAAAATACAACAATTCTCTTCAATCTGAGCACCTGAATGATGCAGGACAGCCTAGCAATGACAACAGACACTTCAGAATGTAGTAGATACATGATTTGTTCAATAAAATGGCAACATGTACAGTCTCTTGGGAAAGGAGCATTATTGTCCAACTACTTATCAACATATGACAACCACAACATGAATAACAATACAATGTATTTCATTTCTTATCTCACAGATAATACACAAAAGTATTTTTATTCCTAATATGGAGTAAATATAAATATAAATGATTTATTCTAATGCACAAATGCACAAAGAACAGCTTGCAGAGAGTCTGTTTGGGGTGTGTCAAACAGAGTGGTTCTCCTGCTCGCAGACAAACTGCTGTATGGGCGATACTGTAAAAGCATGGTCACACCCACACACATACAGATATACGAGCACACAAGCACACACACAAACAGACACACGAGCGCGCAAGCACACACGAGCACGCACACACACACGCACAAGCACGGGCACACACGGGCACACACACACAAGCACACACACACACACACACACACACACACACACACACACACACACACACACACACACACACACACACACACACACACACACACACACACACACACACAAGCACACACAAGCACACACAAGCACACACAAGCACATAGTGTTGATTTAAAAAGCCGGGTGCCGACACATTACAAACATCCACTCAACATTCACTCGCATACCTCTGAACTACCTACATTTAGAATTACAAAACAAAACTGGTAACACATACAAATAAAATAAGAAAATAAGAAAACTATACACGAGGCTGGCACAACTCTGTTGATCCTCACTCCTTCCACCACTGTGTCTCTCTTCCTCGTCCCTCCCTCCAACCAGGGTAGGGTTCTCAGAAGTGTGTGTTCCCAAGCCCTCTCCAGTCCAGAGATGAAGGGGTGAAATGTTAAATTAAAGAGTTCTCAGTGGCGGGCTCCTGTTACAACTGAACCACGATGCACTGCCCGTCGCTTGCTGATGATGTCATCCGGTGGTCAAGCCTTCTGTCCAACGTACTAAAACAATCCTTTGGCTTTCTTCACGTTCACCTGCTTCCAACCTGGCAACACCTCATACTCATCCCTCGACATCTCCAGAGCTTTCTACATACAGGGGAGCCAAATACACATTGTTACCACACATTGTTACCACACAATAAACACAAAATCTGTCAACCGCTATATCAACTCTTGTGAAATTCCTTATACCCATGAGTTGCAAAAAACAATATCCACAAGAAAATTCAAGGTCACAACATGGTCAGTGATCCAGTTCATCACTCCAGGAGCAGGAGGATTTGCAGGAAATCCACACAGCTATTACTTAGTGAGTTGAAACCAAACCATGCAAGAGAGGTTCAGAGTGAGAGTGTGTTGATCCAGACACAAAGTGAGGAGGGAGGTGAGACAGAAAGCAACACACACAGGATTATGGTTGATGTAGTTAGTCAAAGTGAGGACGCTGTGTACATATCTGGGGCCACCTGTGCTTTCAATTCAAAGATCTCACCTTCCCATAAGCCCCTACACCCTGGCAGAGGTAAACACATGATGAGCCAGAGAGAGAAAATGAGGACAGAAGGCGATGAAGGGATGGAGAACATATTATGTACATAAAAACACAGACAACAAAAAGTTCAAGGAGACTGAAGGACACTTCCGTGTGATTACTGTATGGATTTCAGAAAGAAGGACTGTTTTAAACCCATTTGCCTTGACTACAAGTGTACAATGTTCCAGTATGATCCCTTGTCACACACACTGGAGAGAGTCTCATTATTGTAGGCAAACATAGCTCAACCACAGATCAAGTAGACAAACCTGTAATAATATGGTTTGAGCCCAGGCAAACCTAGACAAAAAAGTCATAATTCACCAGAGAGCTGATGGTACCGTAGGTGTGGACGTGGCCTCACCTCAAAGTCATCATTGTCTAGGTAGATCTCCAGGCGTAGGGGGTCGACTCCCTCGGGTAGGGGCCGTGCCAGCAGGTCTGCCAGGGGGTAGGTGGTCTTACACAGCCGTGCCAACACATCCTCTACCAGAATTATCTGGTTACAAACCTCTGCCTCCTGGGACACACAAAGATGTAAATAAACGTTGTGGTCAGTACACACACTTTCGAAATCAATCCCACCCCTATCCTCAGTACCCTGAGGGTTGCCAATTCGAAACCTCGAGCTGGCCAGGAGGAAATCAGTCTGGAATAAGTCGGCAACAGGAGGAGTTGGTTGCAATATACACTGCTCAAAAAAATAAAGGGTACACTTAAACAACACAATGTAACTCCAAGTCAATCACACTTCTGTGAAATCAAACTGTCCACTTAGGAAGCAACACTGATTGACAATAAATTTCACATGCTGTTGTGCAAATGACAACAGGTGGAAATTATAGGCAATTAGCAAGACACCCCACCCTTACTTCTCAGTTCCTATGCTTCCTGGCTGATGTTTTGGTCACTTTTGAATGCTGGCGGTGCTTTCACTCTAGTGGTAGCATGAGACGGAGTCTACAACCCACACAAGTGGCTCAGGTAGTGCAGCTCATCCAGGATGGCACATCAATGCGACCTGTTGCAAGAACGTTTGCTGTGTCTGTCAGCGTAGTGTCCAGAGCATGGAGGCACTACCAGGAGACATGCCAGTACATCAGGAGACGTGGTGGAGGCCGTAGGAGGGCAACAACCCAGCAGCAGGACCGCTACCTCCGCCTTTGTGCAAGGAGGAGCAGGAGGAGCACTGCCAGAGCCCTGCAAAATGACCTCCAGCAGGCCACAAATGTGCATGTGTCTGCTCAAACGGTCAGAAACAGACTCCATGAGGGTGGTATGAGGGCCCGACGTCCACAGGTGGGGGTTGTGCTTAGAGCCCAACACCGTGCAGGAAGTTTGGCATTTGCCAGAGAACACCAAGATTGGCAAATTCGCCACTGGCGCCCTGTGCTCTTCACAGATGAAAGCAGGTTCACACTGAGCACGTGACAGATGTGACAGAGTCTGGAGACGCCGGGGGGGAACGTCCTGCTGCCTGCAACATCCTCCAGCATGACCGGTTTGGCGGTGGGTCAGTCATGGTGTGGGGTGGCATTTCTTTGGGGGGCGGCACAACCCTCCATGTGCTCGCCAGAGGTAGCCTGACTGCCATTAGGTACCGAGATGAGATCCTCAGACCCCTTGTGAGACCATATGCTGGTGCAGTTGGCCCTGGGTTCCTCCTAATGCAAGACAATGTTAGACCTCATGTGGCTGGAGTGTGTCAGCAGTTCCTGCAAGAGGAAGGCATTGATGCTATGGACTGGCCCGCCCGTTCCCCAGACCTGAATCCAATTGAGCACATCTGGGACATCATGTCTCGCTCCATCCACCAACCGGCTGTCCTGGAGTTGGCGGATGCTTTAGTCCAGGTCTGGGAGGAGATCCCTCAGGAGACCATCCGCCACCTCATCAGGAGCATGCCCAGGCGTTGTAGGGAGGTCATACAGGCACGTGGAGGCCATACACACTACTGAGCCTCATGTTGACTTGTTTTAAGGACATTACATCAAAGTTGGATCAGCCTGTAGTGTGGTTTTCCACTTCAATTTTGAGTGTGACTCCAAATCCAGACTTCCATGGGTTGATAAATTTGATTTCCATTGATCATTTTTGTGTGATTTTGTTGTCAGCACATTCAACTATGTAAAGAAAACAGTATTTAATAAGAATATTTCATTTATTCAGATCTAGGATGCGTTATTTTAGTGTTCCCTTAATTTTTTTGAGCAGTGTAGATCTAATGGATATTTAGGTGGGCGATAGGGATGTGTTTGGTATAATGTGTATGGGATGGGAAACAGGTGATAGATAGGTGACCCACCCTCTCAGTGATCTCAGCTATGTCCTCTCTGTGTTCCCAGCATGGAAACATGTTGGTGAAGGTTAGAGGTTCAAGTCCCGCATGGATCAGATACGCCTTGGGTGGCTTCTTCTCATTCTTCTCTGTGGGGGGGGCAACATTTTTTATGTTTAGTATAAATCAAACAGTTCCACATTCCCTCTCTCTTTTGATGATATACCTAGAACAAGGTATATCATCCTTGGCATGGTGTATGGCCAGTACTGACTGGTATGTCACTGATGGAGAGCGATGGAGAGATGGAGAGCGTTCATGCAAAGGTGGTGACGATCAACTCCTGCATTCAAACTGAACTTGAATGTATGCATGCCAATCATAAATAAGAAAAACAACAACACTAGGGAGAAGCTCTGGATGACTGAACAAATAAAGGCTGCCATCAGGAAAAGACAGAACAAGGTTCAACAGATGGGGAAAACCATGAAATGGAGAAAACACAGTACAAATGCTTATCAAGGAAACAAACGAAAATTACTACAAAACTGAAATCCAGGACCTAAAGAAGAAAAACCCCAAGGAATGGTGGGACTTCATCAACAAAGGACTGGAACCAAAGAAAACATCAGGAGAAAACATACAGGTCGAGGGAGTTGAAGACGACATGGCTGATGTTTTAAATGGCTTCTTCGCTGAGGCATGGACAAGCACCACACCTCTCGCCACCGTCCCCCTGCCCATGCCTACCAGGCAGGTTGAGCTGTGCATCAACGGCCAGATAAAGCAAGCTCTAATCAGACTCAGCCCAAGGAAAGCATGTGGGCCAGATAGCATTCCAGCCTGGTTACTAAAAGAGCATGTCCCTGTCATCACACACATTGTTAACACCTCCTACCGGCAGGGGACTGTTCCTGCTTCCTGGAAGACTGCCAATGTGTGTCCCATACCTAAAGTGTCAAACCCATGTACAATGAGATGAGTGAGTGTCTGGAGGCCCATCTCTAAAAATCCAGAAGAGCTTCATCATGAAAACACTCATGCCAACAGTCCTCTCTGAGTCCACAAACCAGTATGCCTACCTCCCAAAGCCAAGCATTACTATTGCCCTTGTGAAATCCAAACACTCCTGGCTGACATCTTCAGACTCCAGAAAACCAAACAAGGGTGAGGGTGTTACTGTTAGTCCAAAGCCTTTGATAGAGTAGATTACGCAAAGCTCCTGACATTGAACTGTCCAGGTTACTAGTCTGGCTCCACAGCTACACCACCGGAAGAAGGCAGAGGGTGATGGCGAATGGCACTTTCAGCCCTTGATCAGAGGTGGCCTCGGGTGGACATATGAAACCGATATGGTGAGACCATGGCCCCTTGTGGCACACCAGAAACGCTGTCTTCAGTGACACTCTGGACACTGGGTATGCAGAATGTAGGGCTGTCCCGAGCCACACCACTAAACAGCATCCAGGAGAACACATCCATGTGCTTGGAGGCAAACCAGCTGGACGTGTGGGACACATCCAACAACATGCTCTTGAATGGGGAAAAGTCTGGAAATCCAGATATGATTTTTAAGAGACAACCTTCACCACTCGTCTTAGGGGGACAGGAATTACCAGTGGTAACAACTTCCAAGTATCTTGGTTTTCATCCAGACTCTAACCTCAGCGGTGAGACACATGTGGAGCAGTCAGTGAGGAAGGCTGTTTAGTGGTGTGGCTCGGGACAGCCCTACATTCTGCATACCCAGTGTCCAGAATGTCACTGAAGACACCTGCACTTTTCGACTGTTCTTGCAAGAAATGGCCTACCCACTGAAGATCTGGTCACATAATACACTACACTGGTCAGGCCTTGTCTGGAATACGGTGGAGTGTTAGTTGGACGCAACAAAAAGTAGCAGGCCCAACTTGACAGGGTGCAGAGGAGGGCCCTGTGGATCATCTCCAGAGGTGGGGCAGTCTAACCGTCACTGCAGAGCAGGCTGCAGTGCACCTGGTGAAGGAAATGTCTTGAACACCCTCTGCATGACCTGCTCCCTCAAAAAAGAGGCAACTACACGACCAGGCTTCTGAAAACAACCCACAAACTGTCCTGTATAAGTACACTTGCCTGAAAAACAACGCTCTAACCACTATTGTCAGACTGTAATGCTTGAGCACTCAAGCTCATAAATGTTTTCCCTAAAAATTTTATTTTTAACTATCACATTTCGACATTTGTTTCCACCATGAAAACATTTCCTGTAATGTTTTAAGTAGTATTCGTATTCTATTTATGCCGTGTAATATGTATTTGAAGTGATTGCTTAGCAATTTTTTTATTATGTAAATTCTGCATTTCTTCAGTTTTATCTGTGAGCAAGATTCATTAAACTCAAACTCAACTGAGTCAATAGCAACACTTTATATCTTATAAGGGTTTATTTTGTTTGGTTGTCTTTTTTTATATTTTGAGTGGTATTGTTAACAAACACGCCCCCATAAAGAAAATGAGAACTGAAAAACAGGTTCAGCCCCTGGTTCGACCTTGATCTTGCACAGTTAGTCCACCTCAAGAATTGCATTTGGCGAAAGGCTCGGCACACGCATACTCAGGCTGACTGAGAAATAAGTTCCCTCAGGCTATCCAGAAGGCCAAAGTTAGTTACTTTAAGGGGGGCGGCAGGGGGACGGTGGCCAAAGTTAGTTACTTTAAGGAGCAGATCTCTCCCTGTGGGTCTAACAGCAAGTAGTTATAGAAAACGGTTAATAAAGGAGAATAAAGGTCCTAAATGATGTCACCATTGCCCTTGATTCTCAGCAATGTCATGCTGCTATTTTTATTTTCTTGGCCAAAGCTTTTGATACGGTATACCATTCCATTCTTGTGGGCTAGCTAAGGAATATTGGTGTCTCTGAGGAGTCTTTGGCCTGGTAAGCTAACTACCTCTCGCAAAGAGGGCAGTGTATAAAATTAGAACATCGGCTGCCTTAGCCACTGCCTGTCACCAAGTGAGTACCCCCAGGCTCGATCCTAGGTCCAATGCTCTTCTCCATTTACATCAACAACATAGCTCAGGCAGTAGGAAGCTCTCTCATCAATTTATATGCAGATGAGAGAGTCATACTCAGCTGGCCCCTCCCCGGATTTTGTGTAAATCGCTCTACAACAAAGCTTTCTTAGTGCCCAACAAGCTTTCTCTACCATTAACCTTGTTCTGAACACCTACAAAATAAAGGTCATGTGGTTTGGTAAGAAGAATGCCCCTCTCCCCACAGGTGTGATTACTACCTCTGAGTGTTTAGAGCTTGAGGTACAAGTAGTACAATTAGTATGGCTAGATGGTACACTGTCCTTCTCTCAGCACATATCAAAGCTGCAGGCTAAAGTTAAATCTAGACTTGGTTCCTCTATTGTAATCGCTCCTCTTTCACCCCAGCTGACAAACTAACCCTGATTCAGATGACCATCCTACCCATGCTAGATTATGGAGATATAATTTATAGATCGGCAGGTAAGGGTGCTCTCGAGCGGCTAGATGTGCTGTACCATTCGGCCATCAGATTTTCCACCAATGCTCCTTATAGGACACATCACTGCACTCTATAGTCCTATGTAATCTGGTCATCTCTCTATACCTGTCACAAGACCCACTGGTTGGTGCTTATTTATAAAACTCACTCCCCCCTATATGAGATATATACTACAGCCCTCATCCTCCACATAAAACACCCATTCTGCCAGTCACATTGTGTTAAAGGTTTTTCACATTGTTTTAAAGCGCACTCATCCCTGGGTCGCTCGTCTTTTCAGTTCGCTGCAGCTAGCGACTGGAATGAACTGCAACAAAACACTCAAACTGGACAGTTTAATCTCTTCATTCAAAGACTCAGTCATGGACACTCTTACTGACAGTTGTTGCTGCTTTGAGTGATATATTGTTGTCTCTACCTTCTTGCCCTTTGTGCTGTTGTCTGTGCCCAATAATGTTTGTACCATGTTTTGTACTGCTACCATGTTGTGTTGCTGCCATGTTGTTGTCATGTTGTGTTGCTATCATGCTGTGTTGGGTATGTTGCCTTGCTATGTTGTTGTCTTAGGTCTCTCTTTATGTAGTGTTGTCTCTTGTCGTGATGTGTGTTATGTCCTATATTTAGATTATTTTTATTTTTTTGTAAATAAGAATTTGTTCTTAACTGACTTGCTTAGTTAAATAAAGGTTAAATATAAAAATAAAATAGTGTTCAAGTACCTGTGCAGTACTGCAGCACCGTTTCCATGGCACACTTCCTGTCTGCGTCCCAGCGGATACGGGCAGAGCCAGGGCTCTCGCTGTCCTGGGGCCACCAGCCTTGCCACAGGTAGACCTCATGGAGGTTGTCGACCAGGAAGAGGGCTACAGGAAGATGAACAGGAAGTGATGTCATGATAGACATACACAATGAGAGCTCAAATCTATGTGACATGTTGCAGTGTCGTCTTTAGCCATGTTGTAAGATTTGTTAGTGTATGTGTATTAGGGTTGGGCAGTATCGCGATTTTCAGACCATCATACCGTGTCTGTACTACACTGGGGTATACGGTATTACTGAATGTGCACACAATGGGCGCTATTTAAAAAAGGTAATAATAATAAGTACATTAAAAAAAATTAGGCCGGTTGGACTGCCAAATTCTCTAAAACGACATTGGAGGCTGATTGGTGTAGAAAAAAGTACATTAAATGCTCTGGCAACAGCTCTGGTGGACATTCCTGCAGTCAGCATGCCAATTGCACCCTCCCTCAAAACATCTGTGGTATTGTGTTGTGTGACAAAACTGCATTTATTGTCCCCAGCACAAGGTTCATCTGTGAAATGATCATGCTGTTTAATCAGTTTCTTGATATGTCACACATATCTTGGCAAAGGAGAAATGCTAACTAAGAGGAATATTAACACATTTGTGCACAAAATTTGAGCATAATAAGCTTTCTGTGCGAATAAAACATTACTGGTATTTTTTTATTTCAGCTCATGAAACCAACACTTTACATGTTGCGTTTACATTTATGTTCAGTGTAGGTTTTCTCCTTTTGCTGCAAATCAACCTGCAATAGCCACGGTAGCTAGTGTATCTCTATGGAGTTATATTATTGGGGTCATCACTATAGGACTAGCTTTCTGTTAAGATTAGGTCTCCATGAAATATACTGTCATTTCTAGAACTAGATATATCTCAAAAATATACTAAGTAATTTCCATTAACTGCAGTTTTGCAGAAAAGTGCAAAGCAATTGCAAGCTGAACGTACGTACGTACGTACATACATACATACATACAGTATATAAAATAAAATGTTTGGGGGGGGGGGGGGTTGAGTATAAGCAACTGCTTAAACTGTATTTAGAAGTATCTAAAACGTATCAAATTATATCCAGCAGCTCAGGGCTCAAGCGATGCATTTGGTTTGCTAGCTGCTAGCTAAGTGGCTAGATGTCAAGCAGTAACCAAGCTTCTTTGTTACAGAAGAGACAATCAATCCCACTTGCACTGAGCTGGATTTAATTACATTTGACACCTTAGATCTTAAAAACATTTATGGTATTGAAAATCATACCATCGGTATTTCAAAATATGACGTTATACCATACACCGAAGCCTAGGTTGTATGTGTGTGTGTGTGTATATCCTGTACAGTACCTGGTTGAGATGCAGTGTAGAGGTCCTCCTGTAGGAAGGGCAGTGAGTTGACCTCCTCTGTTATTCTGGCTGGGTAGAAGAACTCCATTGCAACAAACTCTCCAGACGTACTGCTCAGCTGGTAGAGACGAGGGGTGAAGTTGAACTTCCCTGGATCTGTGGATCAAAGGTTGAAGGTCATCACATCAACCAACCAGGAGGATCGTGGACTACCAGAAATAGACCCTTAATTAAAGAAAAGGACTCTAACCTTGGAGCATGCAGTCGTAGGCCTTCCTATCTCTCCTTCCCAGGGCTTCCCAGAATCCCGTAGGCTCCGCCCCCTCGTCACACTCATGGATGGTCACCTTACTGCTGCTGTGGAGCCCTGCCTCCAACGGACACCTGCATAAAAACAACTGGCTAAACACCTGTGGAACGGAACCTTCGACTACACCAACTGTGACATCAATCCCGTTGACCTTGGAGCATTCATTCCCAGGTGCTGTATGGCTCACACACTCATGGCATGCATGCGCGCACACTGTTAAAAGACTTATGGCCTGACCCAGTCTTATTGAACACAGTTATACTAATGAGATCAATTTATTCAATTGGATTGGAGACCAACATTATTTAGACTTCAAACAAATCATATCAGCGAGTGCTCAACATCAGTCTTCACGATGAGCCCTTTGACCTCTCACAGTGGCACGGTAGGCCATTACCCTAACCCCAACTGGACAATAACATGTCATGTCATGTCTTCTGCCTGCCATGTCAGAATACTAGGAAAGAAATCATTGTAAAGTGTTGTGAATGTTGGGACTCACTGTTCTTTGATCTTGTCGGCGGCAGTGCACCCCACGTTGCGGGTGTGGAGCTGGGCCTTGCAGCCGTGCCACACGTACATGGTTGCTTTAGAGACGCTGAGAAGCACCATAGAGGTCCGGGAGCGCAGACTGCTGCAGTGACATGCTACCTCCAGCAGGTGGCCCTCCACCGGGACCTCCCCCCGCACACAGTACAACCGCCAGTCATCTGATGTGGGAGAGGAGTTAGAGGTGAGAAAGATAATGCCCTGGGATTGTAATAACCTATACCTCTCTATAAAAGTCTAATTACATAGCAGTTTCTATGTAACGAAACATTGTTACTACAGTTAATACTATGCAGTTAAGTACGTATAGGGGCAACTTAAGGTAAAGTGTTGCCAAATATAACAAACACGAACATACACACAACGTACAGACACATGAGAGGGAAAGGTGTGGATGGTAACTTACTCTGTGAGTTCTCTTCCTCCTCTTCTCTCTTCCCTGCATGGACCACCATCCCTCCATTAAAACACTGAAGGAAACATGGAGGCTCCTTCCCCTGCTGCACCTGGACCTGTAAGAGCAGAGGAGAGAGTGGTTACATACACACACGGACAAGGAGGCAGGCGCACGCACACGCACCGATGACTGTATATATATGAATGGACATCGATGATGGGACACCATGCATTCCTATGTGAAGACTCAACAGCGCATTGAAGCCAAATGGTTGTTAAGATCGCATGCGTCTCATGGAGACATAACAAGAAAAGTTTGAGCTACTCCAGGAAGTAACATTGTAGGCTAGATTAGTGCCGCCCCTTCTCATTGAGTAATTAAAGTTGAAGGCCGACCGGGGTACTGCAGGCAGTCATTAGTAACTAAATTGTCCTTATAACTTCTTCTGAATGCATTTTTTATTATTATTCTTTATAAAATCGGTTCAATGACATACATCTGGGGTAATAGAAGCAATTATCGGTACCATGATTTTCTTTAAAAAAGATTTACATTTTTACATGAACTATAATGGGGATCCTGTTTTCTGCTAACAATTCCTGCAGTACAGCCTTTTACTTCAATGAGAGGGGGCAGTCATTTTCCCCTGGCGCGCCCGCCCGCACGCACACACACTACCTGTGCTCCTCTCTCCTCGTCCAGTTCAACAGTCATTAGCGCTGACATCCCCTTTTCACTGACGGTAGAATTCCGGCCCTGCCAGAAGAAATAGGAACACTTCTCCTTCCCAGCTCCTGCGCTCCTCACCGCATCCGGATTCTGCCTCTTCCCAACTAGGATCAACAGACAGAGACATGGATTCACAAACAACTCGAATGAGCAACTATAAATAGTTGTGACATACTGTTATGAGACTCGAAATTGAGCTCAGGTCCATCCTGTTTCCATTGACCATCCTTGAGACGTTTCTACAACTTGATTGTAGTCCACCTGTGGTAAAGTCAATTGATTGGACATGATTTGGAAAGGCACACACCTGTCTATATCCCCACAGTTGATCGTGCATGTCAGAGCAAAAACCAAGCCATGAGGTCGAAGGAATTGTCCATAGAGCTCCAAGACAGGATTGTGTCGAGGCACAGATCTGGGGAAGGGTACCAAAAAACGTTTTGCAGCATTGAAGATTCCCATGAACACAGTGGCCTCCATCATTCTTAAATGGAAGAAGTTTGGAACCAACAAGACTCTTCCTAGAGCTGGCCAAACTGAGCAATCGGGGGAGAAGGGCCTTGGGAGGTGACCAAGAACCCGATGGTCACTCTGACAGAGATCCAGAGTTACTCTGTGGAGATGGTTGTCCTTCTGGAAGGTTCTCCCATCAGGGCCTTATGGTAGGGTGGCCAGACGGAAGCCACTACTCAGTAAAAAGGCACATGACAGCCCGCTTGGAGTTTGCCAAAAGGCACTTAATTAAAGGACTCTGAGAAACAAGATTCTCTGGTCAGATGAAAACAAGATTGAACACTTCAGCCTGAATGCCAAGAGTCACGACTGGAGGAGGCCTGACACATTCCCGACGGTGAAACATAACAAAGTACTGAGTGAAGGGTCAGAATACTTATGTAAAAGTCATATTTCCACTTTATATTTTTAATACATTTGCAAAAAAATTCTCCAGGTGACTGCCACAGGAAAGGAAGACCCAGAGTTACCTCTGCTGCAGAGGATTGGTTCATTAGAGTTACCAGCCTCAGGAATTGGAGCCCAAATAAATGTGTCACAGAGTTCAAGTAACAGACATCAACTGTTCAGTGGAGACTGCGTGAATCAGGCCTTCATGGACAAATTGCTGCAATAAAACCACTACTAAAGGACACCAATAAGATGAAGAGATTTGCTTGGGCTAAGAAACACGAGCAATGGACATTAGACTGTTGGAAATCTGTCCTTTGGTACGATGAGTCCAAATTTGAGACTTTTGATTCCAACCGCTGTGTCTTTGTGAGACGCAGAGTAGGTGAACAGATGATCTCTGCGTGGTTCCCACCGTGAAGCATGGAAGAGGAGGTGTGATGGTGCTATGCTGTCACACTGTCTGTGATTTATTTAGAATTCAAGGCACACTTAACCAGTAAGGCTACCACAGCATTCTGCAGCGCTACGCTATCCCATTTGTTTTGCGCTTAGTGGACTATCATTTGTTTTTCAACAGGATAATGACCCAACACACCTCCAGGCTGTGTAAGGGCTATTTGACCAAGGAGAGTGATGGAGTACTGCATCAGATGACCTGGCCTCCACAATCACCCGACCTCAACCCAATTGAGACAGTTTGGGATGAGTTGGAAAAGCATTCCAGGTGAAGCTGGATGAGAGAATGCCAAGAGTGTGCCACGCTGTCATCAAGGAAAACGGTGGCTATCTTGAAGAACCTAAAATATATTAGAAAATAGAAAAAATAAAGAAAAACCCTGGAATGAGTAGGTGTGTCCAAACTTTTGACTGGAACTGTATATTTAAAAAATATATATATTATTTTTCTGAATAGCACCCCTTGTGCACATTCGGTGTATCTGTCAAATCATACACACAACAATGGTATCTGTGTACTATGAAAGATGTTACTCTATTACTGTAATCGGCTGGCATGTTTAGCAGCCCATACATTGAAAAGTCCTATGGTCTCTCTCTCCCTCTCTCTGTGCGGAAGAGAACTAGCCACACTACTACTAACCAATAAAACTAATCATAGCCACTTGCCAGCGCCCCTTTCGAACTCTCTTCCCACTCGTAGTGATATGAATGACTGTTTGGCTGCACTGGGCTGGCCCTGCCATGAGTTTATGTGATGGTTAATTATTACCCTAACATAGAGAGGGGGGGGGGGGGTAATCTTTATATGGCCTTTACATGGAGAAGAAAAGTGTATAAATCAAGGAGGATATGTTCAAGCTTACGCAAAGGTCAGTTGTGCTCAGTCTAAGAGAGGAACACAGTGTGTCTTTCCGTTAAATAACCGTGGTAAAATCCAGATTTCAAACTCCTGCACTGGTTTCGGGTGTGTCATCAACAACAGTAGCAAAGGAGAGACCAAAAAAATAAAAAAATATAAAAAGAGAGCGAGAGAAAGAGAACTTTGTGGTGTGTGATGGTGTAGAGATGTGGGCAACGGTGGCTCGATACTAACCTGCTGTGCTCACCATGTACTTCCATTTCACCACATAGGTGTCTCCCTCATGGAACTGTCCGATGCTCTGCTTGGGCAGCCGGCTGTTGGATATGAGATATACTTTTTCAATTGTCCTTTAACCCAACCGCACAGCGTCACACACATAGTACGCATCCCAAATGGCACCCTATTCCTTATACAGTACCCTATGGGCCCTGCTCAGAACTTACATGTAGCACATTATGTAGGGAATATGGTGCCATTTGCTACACAGCCATACACACCCACCTGTAGTCAAACTCTAGTATGTGCCAGATGTCCACAGCGGTGGTGCTGATCTCAAAGTGCCTGCGGTCATCCCCCGCCACCGGGCCATAGCCCCGGCCCAGGTCCACCCCATCCAACACCGTACGAACCGGGGTCTGGAGCAGTGGCAGCATCAGGGAGGCATCATAGGCCCGCATCATGTTCTGTTCCGGGCTCTGCTGCTCCTGGGGGGAGGGGAAAGCAACAAAAAGGGTTTAGGAAGAGAAGGGTGAGTAGGGAGGTTAAGATGCGTGTGATGGTTGTTGTGAGGGAGGAGAGGTGGAAATGGGCGATGGGTTGTTGGAACAGAATTAGGTTTTGTTGTCTTGTCTAATTTTGTATGATTTAGGCCAGTATTATGGCTTACTTTCTAATAAGGAACGCTTGAGAAGCTACAGGACAAAGGGTTGTAAGGAGGTGAACAAAATAAAATATGTTAAACTATTTGGAGCTGTACCTTGTTGTTTTCGTTGAGGTGCTCATGGCCGTTCTTGATGGTACCTTTCTTCTTGGAGTCTGTCCAGTCCAGGAACTTCTCCTTGAACAGGGTGGTCTCGTTGTGTTGCGTCAACCTTCCAAACATAGCCCAGTCTGGACGGCCCTGGCCTTTCCTGCACTCGACAGAGGGAGATAGAGGACAGGTGGAAAGGTACGAGTTGAAATGGGAGAGGAGAGGTAGAGGTGGAGAGGACAGAGGCCATTTGTAGCTTTTAATTTGATATTTTATTTAAAGTCCCAATGCAGAAGTTTTATATCAATATAATTTCTGTAATATATTTCTATTTAAATGGTTAAAAAAATGTAAGCAAAAAACTATTTCTCAAGCAATAATTTTGCTAGGACTTTCAGAGTGGTCTGAGTGGGGAGGGGAAAACTAGCTGTTATTAGCAGAAAGGAACTCTTTCTTATTGGTCTATTAACCAATTTACCTCATGATGATGTCACTACGGAGAGCCAAAACATGTATATGGTGTATTTTCAACCAGCAACTATCAGGAAATAACACTGACAAAATGTTTTCAGAGCTTTACAGTGTTAGTTTTCACAGCTGTTGTACAATATGATATAAAACACAGGAAACAAATATTTTAACCTTTATTTTTCCAGGCATATAAGTTCAGAACTATTTCATATTTCCAATGACAACCTGGCAAGTGCGATTAAAGAAGTCTACCAACTTGTCCATGGGCATAGAGGCAGAGACAGGTTGTTTCGTGCAGAGTGGCACGATGACACTCCTGCCCATTTATAGGAGTCTCCCCTAGCCTCTTAGCTGTTTACACATAGTGGAATACTTGGCTATGGTACCTATTGGAGGGTGGGGCATGTTGTACAACCTGTACTCACCTGGGTGGTTTTAAGAAGACAGCTCAAAGTTATTTGTAAACGCAAATGAACTGAAAGTGGTGGACTTTAAAGAGAAATGTTTTCATGGTAATTATTATACTTTGTGTGTTGCATGTTTGTGTGGGAAACAGAATATGAGTGGTATATAGCTGGGTATGAGTGTCTGAAACATACCTGAGTATAAGTGTCTGTGAGCCATACCTTGGTATGAGTGAGTTGCACTCTCCAGGGTCCAGGGGATTAATGTCACAGTTTGTGTAGTCGAAGGTTCCATTCCACAGGTGTTTAGCCAGCTGGAAGGCAACTTTTCTCTGGGCCAGAGTCACCTCCTTACCGTGCCACACGTACACCTCACTGCCAAAGTCAAACACCAACACCTATAGGAGAGCAGAGCAGAGAGGTCAGGTCAGAGGAGTGTACCTGTCAGTGTCAAACAATTCCTATTAAAGAGTTACAGCAGTGTCTGATCAGCCAGGTTAATATCTCTCTCTCTGTCTTAACTTGATTGGGATCCAGTCAGAATAGAAATCTAAATCCAGCCCAAACAATGTTAGTAGAAGTAATGTCTGACCTGTTTGGGGCTGAGCAGCGTGCATCGGGGAACCTTCCCCCAGAAGTCGTCATCGGGGACCAGTTTGTCGTCCACTAGGCGGTAGATGCAATTGGTTTCTACGATAGCGCTCTCATAAAGCTCATCCTCGTCTGGTGTCCCTGCGGCTACAGGGAGGACACAGGAAGTTAGAAAAACTGTCACGAAATGTCATAAAACTATCAATGTTAGAAACTGATGATACCGGGAAAACAGGGAAGCCTTTCTGGGTAGCACTTCAGTTGGAAGGGCACCTACATAAGGACTTCATAACACATTGATAACCCCTACATATCACATTCATAAGAAGTTGCTACTAATTTGGGATTGCTACTACATAGCAAGACAAAAAATGGGCATCCCCCAAACTGATTAAAATATGAACAGACAGTTAGCCTTACTTACACTGGTAGCTGATCTGTCCACCCAGAATCTTCCAGAACTCCTTGGCAGCGTAGCTGTGTGTGTTGATACCCTCCTCGATCAGCTCTACATAATTGGCACGGCAACCCAGGTCTCTCTTGGTCTGGATGAACTGGGCCAGCTCAGCAGCCTGAAAAAGAAAGACACAGACAATAAGAAAACAGTTCATTCTAGGACTAAAATAAGTAATTCACCACTGATGATTTGATGTTTCATTGTTCGACAATTAGATATTTAGTATTTGGTAAATAGATATGTTCTTAAAAAGCATATCCTGAGATGGGCCTCCTATGCAAGTGTTTTGAACAAACCCTCATTGGGTTTTACAGGTTGACAAAGTGCAGTCAACTTTGTTCTAAGGGCTGAAAGAATCTGTTTGTGAATGTGATTGGTTTCTAAAAGGTCAACGGGCGAAGTTTAGCAGATGCACAACTTTTAAAAACATGGTAAAGATTTGAACTGAGAAACTTGTAAATAAAACTAGTTGTAACATTTTTTAAATAATGCAGTAAAATAAAACATTTTAATAAAAAAATACAACAAATCAAGAAGTCTTGGAATGCAATTAACAACCCAAATAGCACTAACAGTAATCCAAATTCAATCTATACATATATACACTGGAGGAATTTACACAACATATACTAAGAATGATATGTACAGCAGTAGACATTAGAGTGGGCTATGTCAAGAATCCAGTATAAATACATATACGGTGTATATAAACAGTAACTAAAATGCAATGTACAGTAGTAGAAATATTAGAATGAGCCATGTCGAGAATACAGTATTTACTGTAAATACACAGTATACAACCCCATGGCAAAATGGATAGAATTGCAGGAAATCTGCTTCCTAACCCAAGTCACCTGCTCGTCGAACACCTCCTTCCAAATCCATGGGCATTGATATGGAGTTGGTCTTCCCTTTGCTGCTATAACATCCTCCACTGGAAGGCTTTCCACTAGATGTTAGAACATTGCCGAGGGGACTTGCTTCCATTCAGCCACAAGAGCATTAGTGCGGTCGGGCACAGATGTTGGGCGATTAGACCAGACTCCCCGTCAGCGTTCCAATTCATCCCAATGGTGTTCGATGGGTTGAGGTCAGTTCTTCCACACCAAACTCGACAAAGCATTTCTGTATGGACCTCGCTTTGTGCATGGGGGCATTGTCATGCTGAGACCGGAAAGGGCGTTTCCCCAAACTGTTGCCACAAAGTTGGAAGCACAGAATCGTCTAGAATGTCATTATATGCTGGAGTGTTAAGATTTCCCTTCTGGAACTAAGGGGCCTAGCCCGAACCATTAAAAAAAGCCACACACCATTATTCCCCCTCCATCAAACTTTACAGTGGGCACTAAACATTCGGGAAGGTAGCTTTTTCCTTACATCAGCCAAACCCAGATTTGTTCGTTGGACTGCCAGATGGTGAAGTCTGATTCATCACTCCAAAGAACTTGTTTACACTGCTCCAGAGTCCAATGGCAGCGAGCTTTACACCACTCAAGCCGGCGCTTGGCATTGCACAAGGTGATCCTAGGCTTGTGTACGGCTACTCGGCCATGGAAACCCATTTCATGAAGCTCCCGACCAACATTTCTTGTGATGACGTTGCTTCCAGAGGCAGTTTGGAATTCGGTAGTGAGTGTTGCAACCGAGGACAGACAATTGTTACACACTACACAGCACTCGGCGGTCCCGTTCTGTGAGTTTGTGTGGCCTAGTCGTTTCCACTTCACAATAACAGCACTTACAGTTGACCGGGGCAGCTCTAGCAGGGCAGACATCTGACAAACTGGCTTGTTGGAAAGGTGGCATCCTATGACGGTGACACGTTAAAAGTCACTGAGCTCTTCAGTAAAGCCATTCTACTGCCAATGTTTGTCTATGGAGATCGCATTGTAGTGTGCTCGGTTTTATACATATGTCAGCAACGGGTGTGGTTGAAATGGTTGAATCCACTAATTTGAAGGGGTGTCCACATACTTTTGTATATATAGTGTATATGTGTCTATGAATTGTGTGTGGACATTATGTGAATAGAAAAGGTGGATACAGTAGTAGCTATATAGGATGAGCCAAGACTAGAATACAGTAAATACATGCACTATGTACAAAACATTAAGAAAACCTTCATAATATTGAGATGCTTAAGAACAGCCACAATTTGTCAGGGCATGGACTTTACAAGGTGTTAAAAGCGTAACACAGGGATGCTGGCTCAAGTCCATAGTTGTGTCAACTTGGCTGGATGTTCATTGGGTGGTGGACCATTATTGATACACACAGGAAACTGTTGAGTGTGAAAAACCTAGCAGTGTTGCAGTTGTTGACACAAACCGGTGTGCCTGGCACCTACTACTATACCCCGTTCAAAGGCACAGCAATATTTTGTTGTGCCCATTCACCCTCTGATTGGCACACATACACAGTCCATGTCACAAGGCTTAAAAGTCCTGTGACACCAGGTGCTGTAGATTAATTTCTTCAGCCTCCTGTCGGTGTGAAGGGACCATTTAAGGTCCTCGGTGATGTGCACAACTAGGAACTTTTGACCCTCTCTACCGCGGCAATGGAGGCGTGCTCTCTGCAGTTTCCTGTAGTCCACGAAAAGCTCCTTCGTTTTGTTGACGCTGAGGGAGAGGTTATTTTCCTGGCCATGCATGGCCACGCAGTCATGGGTGAAAAGGGAGTACAGTAGGGGGCTGAGCACGCATTCCTGTGGGGCCACCTCTGCCACTCCCCCGAATCAGAGTGGCAGAGGTGTTGTTGCCTACCTTCACCACCTGGGGTTGGCCCGTCAGGAAGTCTATGACCCAGTTGTACAGGGAGGGGTTTAGACCCAAGCACCTGAGCTTAGTGATGAACTTGGAGTGCACTGTGGTGTTGAAGGATGAGCTGTAGTTGAGGAACAGCATTCTTACATAGCATTCTTACATAGGTATTCCTCTTGTTGAGGTGGGATAGGGCAGTATAATGGCGATTGCATCATCCATGGATCTGCTGGGGCAGAATGGAAATTGTAGTGGGTCTAGGGTGTCAGGTTAGGTGGACGTGATATAATCCTTCACTAGCGACTCACAGCACTTCATGATGACAGAAGTGAGTGCTATGGGGGCGATAGTCATTTAGTTCAGTTATCTTCGCTTTCTTGAGTACAGGAACAATTGTAGACCTCTTGAAGCAAGTGGGGACAACAGACTGGTCTAGGGAGAGATTGAATGTCCGTAAACACTCTAGACAGCTGGTCTGCACATGCTCTGAGGACACGGCTTGGGATGCCGTCTGGGCTGTTAGCCTTGCGAGGGTTAACAAGCTTGAATGTCTTACTCACGTCAGCCATGGAGATCGGAAGCACAGCCCTCGTAAGCGGCAGGGGCCCACTTTGGCGACTCTGTGTAGTTTTCCTCGAAGCCGGCAAAGGTGTTTAGCTTTCCCGGGAGCGAGGTGTCAGTGCTCTCGACAAGGCTGGTTTCCCCTGTATAATCCATGGTTGTATGGAGTCCCTTCCACATGCATCTCATGTCTGAGCTGTTGAAATGCGACTCCACTTTGTCCCTGTACTATCGTTTTGCCTCTGATTGCCTTACAGAGATCATAGCTGGTCTATTTGTAGATGTCCATTTTCCCAGTCACCTTGCTGTGGTTAAATGCTGTGGTTCGTGCTTTCAGTTCCTAGTCTGCGTGATCAAACAGTCTTGAAGCGTAGATTCCGATTGGTCAGACCGACGTTGAACAATCCTTTCCATGGGTGCTTCCTGCTTAAGTTTCTGCCTATATTCAGTGAGGAACAGGATAGAGGTGTGATCTGATTTGCCGAAAGGAGGGCGGGGGTGGGCCTTGTAACCATCCCGGAAAAGAGAGTAACAAAGGTCAAGGGTGTTCTCTGCGTGTAGCACAGGAGATGAGACAATGTCATTCTGGGAGCGTTTTCCTCTGGGGGGGGGGGGTTGGTATGTTACTGAGTGTGTTACAGTCCCTTATGGCTCTCTGAAAGGCGATCCTCGCCCTGAGCTAGTCTACTTTACTGTCCAGGGACTAAACGTCAGCAAGAAATATACTCAAAAGCGGTGGATGGTTTGCTCGCCGCCTGAGCCTGACAAACACCCCACTTCTCCTCCCTCTTCTCCAGCATCAACGTTTTGGTGTAGCACCCGGGATGAATGGGGCTACCTCAGGAAGTCTAGACAAAGAAATCAGGTCAGGAAAGTCAAATTTCTGGTGAATGACCGCAATCTAACTTCCAAAAAGTTATTTTCAAAAAGTAGGTAATAATACTAAAAACATTCAGGCAAATAATGTAAGAAATAACACAGACAAAAAATAGTGCAAAGTTGGCTAGGAGCTAAGAACAGGGTGACCATGTTTGTCAGCACCATCTTTTCTCAAGAGCAAAAGAGTCAAATGTAGCAAGCTAGCAGCAATCAATCGAACTGGGTCTGCCCTAAAACAATCAAATTATTTCTGCCATTAGAACAAGGTGGACTACACTTTATGTCAATCTGCTTGGGGTTTTATAGTCTGAATTATAGTTTTTTTAAAATAGAACTTTAGAAGGAAGCCGTGTTCCTACTGGCCATACAGAGTTTAGAGTTCAGTTGAGCAGAGTATGTATAAAACAATGGCTCTAGGTCTGGGTTGATGTGTCACTGTGTGGCTTCCTGTTACTGCAGCTCCTCTCACACACACACACAACACGTTGCTAGCTCCCACAACAATGCAGTACATTAATAAAAAATAACAAGCAAAATAGTATTTACTTCCTACACGTGATGTAACACACGCCTAATAAAAACAAAGTCCCTTTAAACCTCACTGACAGATTGTTACTCGCATTCATCTATGGAGTATAGAAACATACCTAATGTAACTACGCTGAACAAAAATATAAACGAAATATGTAAAGTGTTGGTCCCATGTTTCATTAGCTGAAATAAAAGATCGCAGAAATGTTCCATATGCACAAAAGGCATATTTCTCTAAAATGTGCTCAATGTGTTTTGCATTCCACAGGCCACAACCAACAGCCTGATCAACTCTATGCGAAGGATTTGTGTCGCTGCATGAGGCAAATAGTAGTCACACCAGATACCGACTGGTTTTCTGATCCACGTCCCTACCTTTTTTTAAAGGTATCTGTGACCAACAGATGCATACCTTTAATCCCAGACATGTGAAATCCATAGATTAGGGCCGAATGAATGTATTTCAATTGAGCGACTTCCTTATTTCACTCAGTAAAATCTTTGAAATTGTTGTGTTTATATTTTTGTTCAGTATGAATAAGACAGCACTGAGCAGCAATACTTACAATATATGTATGACAACATTGGTGCATGTGTTTTGATTAGTGTGTCTGATAAGCCTGTACTTTTATCATGCTACCCCTTGCTCATGAACCAAATTTTCCTCTAGGGACAATAAGTTATTTATAACACCAAGAGCAAGAAGACTGAATGAAAATTAACATGGCAGACTCACCTTGGCCTTCTCAATGACGTTGGCAAACTCTCCGGTCCAGACAAAGCAGTGATGGGGTGTGATGAGCAGAAAGCAATCCCCGCTGTTTAGAGAGGACGCTCTGGGCTCCACTAGTCTGGTCTGGATGTGCCGTCGGCCTTGTTATTATGAACCAGACAGAAACAAACAAACACAGACAGAGACAGATAGGCATATATTATCAAATGTTTTTATCTTGATCTTAACAGCATTTAAGAAGAAATCATTAATAGAGTCGTTAACAGGGCTCGGGTCAAAATAGTGCACTATATAGGGAATATGGGTGCCATTTTGGACAAACCTTAGTGTGTTTTTAAGATTAGAATATCACTTTAAATGTGGTCTGGTTGGTTTTATTGGATTTAGGCTGGATTATTGGGGGGGGGGGGGGCTAGCCCAGGGTAGAGCGAGGTGACCTGGGTAACATGATTTAGCACCAGAGCTGCATGGAAGAGGTTTAGAGAAGGAACCAAAACAACCAAAACAACCACACAAAAAAAACACAAAAACATCCTCCGGAAAAGAAAGGACACCCTTCAAGAGCATCCTTCGTTGCTTTGTGTAAAAATGCCAATTAGGCCATTTTTCTCTGTGGACCTCAGCACAGCAGCACTAGGAAATGGGTTACTACTGTACTACTAACGTACACAATCCTTTCTTCTTGCCCCAGACTAGAAGACAACAAGGACAAAACAATAATATAATTTAGTCAATTAGCATGCAACAGCAGACTGCATCCCAAATGGCACCCCATTCCCTTTATTCCCAAAGGGCTCTGGTCAAAAATCGTGCGCTATATAGGGAATAGGGTGCCATTGAGGATGTAGCCAACGTTCTGCTGCTCACTGTCCTGTATGGTTTGCCTTAGCATGCTTGTTATAGGCTACAGTCTCCTTGATACATGGAAGAGGAAGATGTTTTTCCTGCCCTCAATATCTGTCTAATCTAGGCGAATGACCTCTCTGATGACTGGCTGCACCCAAATGGCACCGTCATTCCCTACATCGTGCACTGTTCACAAGTAGTGCACTACATAATGAATAGGGAGCCGTTTGAGACACAGCCGGAGATATTTTTCTCCTCAATGTCAAAGAACACACTGCCTTCCTTCTTTGTGAGGATGAAACCATTATCAGAATCCTACACATAAATGATTACTCCAGTCCCTTTGTTGTCATTGTAAGATGATCTACTATGAGACTGTCTGTTACTTTGTGTGAAATGTGTTTGGGATTCCAGCTCAGATGTATCCTCTAAACTGTTGCGTTTAATGTAGCATTGTTGACCTGCATGTCTCTCCAAAGAACTACTAGCAAATGGCAGTGGAGGGAGAGCGTGGCTGGTTTCAAGGCTGTTTCTTTATTTAACCTGGACTTTGATAGGGAGTCATGCTGAGATCAAGGATTATTTTACAGGTGAGCCCTGTAATTACAGAAATACAAATGAATAAATATAAAAAGCAAAACAGAGATACAAAGCAATCATAGAAAACAAATACACTCTTCATTCAAATTATCATCAACAAGAAAAATGCTCTAGAGCAGTGGTTCCCAAACATTTTATAGTCCTGTACCCCTTCAAACATTCAACCTCCAGCTGGGTACCCCCTCTAGCACCAGGGTCAGCACACTCTCAAATGTTGTTTTTTGCCATCATTGTAAGCCTGCCACACACGATACAGTTATTAAACATAAGAATGAGTGTGAGTTTTTGTCACAACCCGGCTCGTGGGAAGTGACAAAGAGCTCATTATAGGACCAGGGCACAAACAATTATATAATAATAATAAATAATGAGAAGGATGTGCTTGAAAGGATGCATAAATCTGCAATGTTGGATTGTATTGGAGAGAGTCTCAGTCTTAAACAATTTTCCACACGCAGTCTGTGCCTGTATTTAGATTTCATGCTCGTGATGGCCGAGAATCCACTGTCACATAGGTACTTGGTTGCAAAGGACATCAGTGTCTTAACAGCGCGATTTGCCAAGGCTGAGCACAGCCCAATCCAGAAATCTGGCAGTGGATTCTGATTACATTTTCACAGAACCGCTTGTTGCAATTTGGATGATGCTCTCTTGTTCAGATATCGGTAAATGGACTGGTGGCTGGGCATGAAAAGGATAACGAATCCAGTTGTTTGTGTCATCCGTTTCAAGAAAGTGCCTGCGTAATTGCGTACCCAACTCACTCAGGTGCTTCGCTATATCACATTTGACATTGTCCATAAGCTTGAGTTCATTTGCACACAAAAAAATCATACAATAATGGAAAGACCTGTATGTTGTCTTTATTAATGCAGACAGAGCTCCAACTTCTTATTCAAAGCCAAAATTTTGTACCGCATATTGAATATAGTTGCTGAGAGTCCCTGTAATCCTACATTTAGATCATTCAGGTGAGAACATTTTAATTTAAAAAAATGTGTCAATACTTTGCACCTTCATTACCGGTGCAATTCTGTATGTTGTAAAAGCGTTATATGGTCCCTGCACATGCAAGATGGCGCCGACAGAGATGGTCGTCTCGCTTCGAGTCCTAAGGAAACTATGCAGAATTTAGTTTTTTTAATGTATTATTATTTCTTACATTGTTTACCCCAAGAAATCTTAAGTTGTATTATATACAGCTGGGAAGAACTATTGGATATAAGAGTGATGTCAACTTACCAACATTACGACCAGGAATACAACTTTCCCGAAGTGGATCCTCTGTTTGGACCACCACCCAGGGCAATGGATCTAATGCCAGTAGCCGACCCAAAACAACGGCACCGCAGAAGGGAAAGACGGACCGGCGTCCTGGTCAGGCTCCGTAGATGTGCACATCGACCACCGCTCCCGAGTATACTACACACCAATGTCCAGTCTCTTGACAACAAGGTAGATGAAACTCGAGCAAGGGTTGCCTTCCAGAGAGACATCAAAGATTGTAACATTCTCTGTATTACGGAAACATGGCTCTCTCGGGATATGTTGTCGGAATCAGTTCAGCCACCGGGCTTCTCCATGCATCACGCCGACAGAGATAAACACCTCTATGGGAAGAGAAAGGGTGGGGGTCTATGCTTCATGATTACCGACTCATGGTGTAATCATAACAACATATAGAAAGTCAAGTTCTTCTGCTCACCCGACCTAGAATTCCTTACCAAGGCTGACCAAATGCCATCCATATTACCTCCCAAGAGAATTATCGTCAGTTATCATCACAGCTGGGTACATTCCCCCTCAAGCAGACACCAAGACCGCCCTCAAGGAACTTCACTGGACTCTATTTAAACTGTAAACCATGTATCCCGAAGCTGCATTTATTGTGCTGGGGATTTTAAAAAGTAAATTTGAGAACAAGGCTACCTAAATTCTATCAGCATATTGATTTTACCACATGCGGGGGTAATACACTCAATCACAACTACTCTAACTTCCACGATGCATACAAATCCCTCCCCCGCCCTACCTTCAGCAAATCCGACCACAATGCCTCCTACCGTCTTACAGGCAGAAACTCAAATGATGTACCAGTGACTAGAACCATTCAGCGCTGGTCTGACCAATCGGAATCCACGCTTCAATGTTGGTTTGATCACGCGGACTGGGATATGTTCCGGTCAGACTCGGACAACGACATCGATCTATACGTTGACTCGGTGAGTGAGTTTATAAAGAAGTACATTGGAGATGTACCCACTGTGACTATTAAAACCTACCCTATCCAGAAACCGTGAACGGATGGCAGCATCCACGCAATTCTGAAAGTGCGAACCAGGTCTGGGAATATGCCTGAACGTAAACAGTTGAGTTATTCCCTCCGCAAGGGAATCAAACAGGAGAAATGCTGGAACAGGGACAAAGTGGCTCAGCCACGAGACCTATGGGGCAGGGTCTACAGGAAATCACGGACTACAAAAAGAAAACCAGCCACGTCATGAACACCGACGTCATGCTTCCAGACAAACTAACCACCTTCTTTGTCCGCTTTGAGGATAATACAGTGCCACCATTGCGTCCCACTAACAAGGACTGCATACCACCCCAACAGGGCCACAGACGATGCAATCGCCATCACTCTGCCCTATTTTAATTATTATTTTTAATTTAACCTTCAATTAACTAGGCAAGTCAGTTAAGAACAAATTCTTATTTACAATGACGGCCTAGGAACAGTGGGTTAAATGCCATGTTCGGGGCAGAATTACAGATTTTAACCTTGTCCACTCGGGGATTCAATCCACCAACCTTTCGGTTATTGGTCCAACTCTCTAACCATTAGGCTACCTGTCGCCCCAATCCCATCTGGACAAGATGAATACCTATGTAAGAATGATATTCATTGACTACAGCTCAGCATTCAACAGCATAGTACCCTCCAAGCTCATTATCAAGCTGGAGGCCCTGGGTCTCAACGCCGCCCTGTGCAATTGGGTCCTAGACCTTCTGTTGGGCCGCCCCCAGGTGGTAAAGATAGGAAACAACATCTCCACTTCGCTGACCCTCAACACTGGGGACCCACAAGGGTTGGTGCTCAGCCCCCTCCTGTACTCCCTGTTCACCCACGACCGCATGGCTATGCACGCCTGCAACTCAATCATCAAGTTTGCAGACGACACAACAGTAGTGGGCTTGATTACCAACAACGACGAGACAGCCTACAGGGAGGAGGCGAGGGCACTCGGACTGTGGTGTTAGGAAAACAACGTCTCACTCAACGTCAATAAAACAAAGGTGATGATCGTGGACTTCAGGAAACAGCAGAGGGAGCTCCCCCCTATCCACATTGAAGGGACAGCAGTGGAGAGGGTGGAAAGTTTTAAATTCCTCAGCATACACATCAGACAAACTGAAATGGTCCACCCACACAGACAGTGTGGTGAAGAATGTTCAACAGCGCCTCTTCAAACTCAGGAGTCAGGAGCCTCAGAAATGTGTCTTGTCACCCAAAACCCTCACAATCGAGAGTATCCTGTGGGGCTGTATCACAGCCTGGTACGGCAACTGCACCACCCTCAACCACAAGGCCGCTACCATCCAGAAGGCGAAGGCGAGGTCATTGCAGGTGCATCAAAGCTGGGACCGAGAGACTGAAAAACAGCTTCTATCTCAAGACCATCGGATTGCGAAACAGCAATAACTAACTCAGAGGCTGCTGCCTACATTGAGACCCATTCACTGGCCACTTTAATAAATTGATAAATTAATAAATTAGTCACTTTAAACAATGCCACTTTAATAATGTTCACATTACTCATATCATTACATTACTCATATCATAAACTCAGCAAAAAAATAAATACCCCTTTTTCAGGAACCTGTCTTTCAAAGATAATTCGTAACAATACAAATAACTTCACAGATCTTCATTGTAAAGGGTTTAAACACTGTTTCCCATGCTTGTTCAATGAACCATAAACAATTAATGAAGATGCACATGTGGAACGGTTGTTAAAACACTAACAGCTTACAGACGGTAGGCAATTAAGGTCACAGTTATGAAAACCTAGGACACTAAAGAGGCCTTTCTACGGACTCTGAAAAACACTAAAAGAAAGATGCCCAGGGTCCCTGCTCATCTGCGTGAACGTTCCTTAGGCATGCTGCAAGGAGTCATGAGGACTGCAGATTTTCTTTCTACCTTTCTTTCCACTCCTTTCCTTTTTTGACCTTACCCTTCCCAGTCACCTCCCACTCAGAAGGTAAGCAATACGCTTGACCTCAGCTTCACTAGAGGCTGTTCACCTACTAACCTCACTGCAACCCCATCCATGTCTCTAATCACTACTTTGTTTATTTTTCTCAACATATTTACTCCAACCGTACCCACTCAGCCTCTACCCAGATGGTCATGTGCTGCCACAATCTTTGCTCTTGCTCTCCCCTCTCCTCTTCTATCCTTTCCTTTTGCCTATTTTGCTAAATTCTTCTCCCTCCTGTCTCCTTAATATGCCCCTTCATCCTACTCTCCTCCCTTTCTGCATCCTTTGTCTCACTGTCCCCTTTCCTCTCCTCCCTTTCCACCCAGCTGATTTTATTTTATTTATTAGGGCAGTGACTTCATTAGCTGTGGCTGCTGATGCATATATGGTTGAATCATCAGCATACATGGACAAACATGCTTTGTTTAATGCCAGTGATAAAAATAGAAAAGAGTAGAGGGCCTAGAGAGCAGTCCTGTGGTACACCACACTTTACGTGTTTTACGTTAGAGAAGCTTCCATTAAAGGAAACCCTCTGAGATATATTAGATAGATAGGTCTGAATCCATGATATGGCAGAGGTTGAAAAGCCATAACACAAAAGTTTTCTCAACAACAGGTTATGGTGAATAATATTAAAGGCTGCACTGAAATCTAAAAGTACAGCTCCCACAATTTTCTTATTATCAATTTCTTTCAGACAACCATCAGCCATTTGTGTCAGTGTAGTACAAGTTGAGTGCCCTTCTCTATAAGCATGCGGAAAGTATGTTGTTAATTTGTATACAGAGTAATAGCATTGTATTGGTCAAACAGGCTAATGCTAAGATCTGGCAGCAAGCTGATAGGTCTGCTGTTCGAACCAGTAAAGGCCGCTTTACCACTTTTGCGTAGCGGAATGGCTTGAGGACAAAGACTTTCCTCTAGGCTCAGATTAAAGACATGGCAGATAGGAGGGGCTATAGAGGCAGCTACGATCCTCAGTAGTTTTCCATCTAAGTTGTAAAAAAAAAATATATATATATATATATATATATATATATATATATATAAAACACCTTTATTTAACTAGGCAAGTCAGTTAAGAACAAATTGTTATTTATCCTACCGGAGAACAGTGGGTTAACTGCCTTGTTCAGGGGCAGAACGACAGATGTTTACCTCGTCAGCTCAGGGATTCGATCCAGCAACCTTTCGGTTACCTCCCAATGCTCTAACCACTAGGTTACCTGCCACCCTGTTAATGCCAGGAGGTTTGTCATTATTAATCAATAACAATAATTATCCCCTCTGTTCTGTGGCTGAGTGATTCACTGCTTGCTAACAGAACAGGGCTGCGGACCGTTGAGCGGAATTGAAGGAAAACTAAACTTCCGGAGGACTTATCATCCTCCCACTCTCTTCTCTCTACCTTCCTTTCCTCTGTATCCACTTCTAAAGCCTATTTCTGTCACTCTACATTCAAGCTTCTGCCCTCATCCCTGGGAAGCTTCTCCAAACTCCGTAATCCTCCACCTCCTCTCCTATCTCTAAGCAGACCACTGAAAAAAAGTTGACAACATCCGGTCCTCATTCACTCAGCCTACTGAGCCCACTCACAGAACTACCTTTCCCTTATTCCCCTTCTTTTCTCCAGATGAAATCCTGCAACTAGGGATGTCCGGCCACCCAACAACCTGCCCACTTAACCCCATCCCCTCCTGTCTTCTCCAGCCCATCTCTGGAGACCTTATCCCATTCCGCACTTTCCTCATCAACTCATCCCTGACTACTGGCTGCATCCTCTCTGACATTAAGATGGACCGAATCTCTCCTCTCCTCAAGAAACCAACACTTGACCACTCTGTCAAAAACAAGAAACTGGTATCACTTATTTATTTTCTTTCTAAAACACTTGAGTGCATTGTCTCTGACCAACACTCTCATTATCTCTCTGAGAATGATCTTTATGACCTTAACCAGTCAGGCTTCAAGGCGGCTCACTAAGACCACTGTCATATGGGTCACAAAAGCTCTCCGCTCTGCCAAAGCAGACTCGCTCCTCTGTTCTCATCTTCCTAGATCTATACGCTGCTTTCGAAACCGTGAATCATCAGATCCTCCTTTCCACCCTCTCAGGGTTGGACGTCTCAGGCTCTGCACACCCTTGGCAGGTCCCTCCTACCAGGTGGTGTAGAGAGGATCTGTGTCTGTACCACGTGCGCTCACGACATGTGTCCCCCAAGCTCGGTTCTAGGCCCTGTCCTCTTTACACCAAGTCACTCGGCTCCGTCATATCCTCACATGGTCTCTCCTATCATTGCTATACGGATTACACTCAACCACTTTTCTCCTTACCCCCCTTCTGACACCCAGTTGGCGACAGGCCTCTCTGTGTGCCTGGCAGATATCTCAGCTCGACAAAACAGAGCTCCTCTTCTCTAAAATGCTAATTAAAAGCACCACTGATAAAAATAAATCTCAGTAGTCTGACAACTTGCTTAAGCAGGGAAGGAGAGGAATTTCCACACCTCAGTGCATTAACTGTTTTCCAGCATTTTGACAGATCACAAGCAGAGTCGGATAAAAAGAAGTAACTTGATTTGGCATTCTTAATTGCGGAGGTGCATCTATTTCGCAGCTGCCTGAAAAGCTGCCAATCAGCTACAGAGTTTCTAGCTTTAGCTTTTGACTCCAAGGCATTTAAAATGGGGGCGTTTGTCTGCTAAAGAGATAAAAATATATGAAAAAAATGCAGGGTCAGGCATAGAGACTAATACATATCATAAAGAAACCTTTGGGGAGAAAATATTTTATATCCCCATAAAAAGTGAGAATAACATACCTAGTATGTAATCAGTATGTAAACATTTCTGTTTAGAGGGTTGTGTGTGTGAGGCTAACCTGTAACGATGTACGCTGAGAGTCGGGAAGCAAGTTCAGGGAGTGAATCATTTAATAAATCAATTAAAACATAATAAAAAAACAAGAAACACAAACAACGCACAGACATGAAACAGAAACAATGACGACTGGGGAAGAAACCAAAGGGAGTGACTTATAAAGGTCAGATAATCAAGGAGGTGATGGAGTCCAGGTGAGTGTCATAATGCGCTGTTGCGTGTAACGATGGTGACAGGTGTGCCCCATAATGAGCAGCCTGGTGACCTAGAGGCCGGAGAAGGAGCACACGCAACAAAACCACATTCTTTCCCTGGGTTTTTAATCTGGGCTTTATCATGATTGACTGATGACCTTGTACCTTTTGGGGAGTTGAGTAGTCTAGAGGTCATCTGACCATCTCACCTTTGACTTGCAAGAGCATGAGTTTCTTGTAGGGCACAGCGCTGTTGTTGGACATCTGGTCGGAGATGTTGACACGACGCAGGTTGACACTGCTGAAGTTCTCCTTACTGGCCAGACCTGCCAGAGCCACCTCAGAGAATCCACTATTTTTATTCACTGGAACAAAGAGATGGAGCCATAAGTTAGAGAAGTTATAAAGAAATACAATATACCTTATAATTATTAGGAATCAGAACATCGGAATGGAAATGGACCTTCTTATGATGGCATAGATGTGGTAAAGGAGTCAATGGAACACAGACGTTCTTAACTGTAACGCAGTTGATTTGTAACGATGACATGAACATATGTTGGGGTTGACATCCATACAAGCATCATACGCATATTTTTTTTTTTACCTCAAAACAATATGAAATACACATTAAAACAAATGCCTAAATGTATACATTTTGCGGGGGGGGGGGGGGGGTAATGAGGAGACTCAGGATCTGTCCCCCATGTTTCCATGGCAATTCCACTGTTTTGGTTGATTTCGATTGACCTCTGTACCGCATCTATAAAAGGTCAGCCATTATGGTATGGCAGTTGGTCAACCATGGTTTGCCTGCGCAATGATTTTGAAGATTATCGGCACTGTATGTTTGTTAGCTATCCAGACAGTTTTAGTGGAACGATTCCATTGATTTCTAATTAACTGTCATTATGCCAACATTTCATTCAAACAGTGCAGTCAATCCACAGACATATACTGGCTGAAATCAGTTGACTTACAAACAAGATGTAAATGCAACAAGTACTGATATTGTATTGTAATAACACACAGCTTTCCAAGACAACAAGAATTGAGACATTTATGGCCTGTTTACATCAAGGCCATTTATCAAGGCCATTTATGCAGACAATTGGTTTTGGCATGAAAATAATGTTTTGCAACCCAGCCCACAGCACATTACTCAACCAATAACGGTAGAAAAACAACAGTGAACATTTGAATGATTGCTCTGCACAATACCAGGAAATTAAGGCAAGGTTGCATCCATAATGCGCTCTATTTCCCTATAAAGTGCACTACTTTTGACCAGAGCCCCACGGGCCCTGGTTAAAAGTAGTGAACTACATACGGGAATACTGTGCGATTTTGGGACTCAGACAAGGCATTTAAATATAGGTCACTTTTAGTCTGCTATCCCAGAATGCAATGTGTGAATGTATTTATAGAATAGAACTACAGTACAAGGCCTGAGTACCAGCTCCTCCTTGACCTACTGAAGCTGCCAACCGCACTCAAGCTCACCTATTCAACCTGATTTTAATCAGTTCAAGTACTGTAGTATAGGACGGAAGCGAGTTATTAACATACGATTGAAAGTGTGCTCTGGAAAGTTTGCTGTCGTGGGAAGTGTGGGAAGTGTTGGAGAATATTTTATCAGAGAGCTGTTGTGGTTCTGTTAATGTGTGTGTCAACTACAGTCACACATACTGTAAAGCAAGCAATTTAAAGCACAGAACACAGCATCCACCTCTGCATAGACTGACGATTTACAACTGAATAAAAGCACAATCAGACTAAAACTTATTTTCCCCATATTCCTAGTTACCGAAACTCCCCCAACCACAAGCACTTTTGTAGATCTGAAGGGATAGATAGGTATAAGGTAAGCAATATGGCAAAATCATATTGTGGACTAACCATAACCCTTATAAGCCTTCATCCTCTTGCTCTAGATCAGGCCTATGCTGAGTCCCTGCTCTATGTACTCCCCCTCATGTACTCACTCTTCTCTTGCTTCATCCTCTTGCTCTCCAGCAGGCCAATGTTGAGTCTCTGCTCTGTGTACTCGTGTCGGATGTCCTCTCTGGCTGCCAGCATCTTCAGAGGGTTCCTGGACGACTGGACGTTGCGCACTGGACGCACCGACCGCTTGTGCTCCACCATGGCTGAGGTCAGCCTAGGTCAGAAATTAGGGTTCAACAGAAAGCAGGTGACGGGTTTTTACAGTGTTGACTCACCCCTGACCTCTGCACTGTGTATTTGTGTGTGTGTGAGTGAATGTGTGCACATCCTTACTTTGGCATCTGGGTACCACCGAAGATGTCGTCAAAGTCGTCATTGATGTCCACCTTGCTGTTCATGTTGAGGGGCATCTCGGCCATGTGGCGGTAAAACTTGTCGAACATCTCATCATCCAGATTCATGACATCTTTGACCGTCTTCTTCGTCACTGTGATGGTGGATTCTTGCAGGCCGCCCACTGACGGGAGAAGCATGGAAGACAAGATGAGTAACATAACATTATGCTCAAGATGTCCTCAGTCGTCTCCGATGGTGTTTTTACCAAAGATTCCAGTAACTTTAAGTAAATTACCTGTAGTTTTTCAACCCTAGACATAACCCAGTCACTAAGGCCTCGTTAGACAGAGACCGTCAGTCCCAATTCGGTCCCAACCCCTCCCCCTTGGCTTTAAATCTTCCATTTTTGCAGATCTGTAGGGTCTGAACAGGAATAAGCAGTGTAGTGGCGGAGCTTCCACCCAATTCCTTCCACCTTACAGATCAGCAAACATCGCAGAGTTAGTGCCAAAGCGGAAGAGTTGGGAGCGAATTGGGAAAGACGGAGACAGTGTACTAGAACAAGGCACTTACCTTTACTGTTCAACTTGCTCAGGAAAGAGTCCAGCTTATCGAGTTTCCTGTCCGACTCCAGGTTCATGTCCGGTTTGGCCTCAATCTCTGCAAAGCAACACACAAGAGTTACTCTATGAATGGAGAGAGACTGACATCTACACTTAGTCAGCACGGGAATAGGGTGCCATTTGGGACTCACATTTCAATGAATGAAGGTGACATCTGTCTCATGCATCAACACAGCATTTAAGTTTGAGGGCAACCAAACACTATCCCGGGGATCATAATTCTATCAGACATTGGTTTCCAGACAACAATGACCACACCAATGGTTAATGTCACAGGGAATACACATGACAATTACAAGCGATATGATGCACACAACACAACAGCAAAAGGAATTTGATAAAACACCTTCAGTATCAGATAAATCCTCCATTTCTTAAAGAATAAAAAAAAAGACAATTGATTATAACCAAATGTTACCATTGGCAAAATAAGTATTGCACTGTAGTTTGGTCGTGAGTCAAACAGCACAGAGGCTACAATAGCTACGCAGTGATTGGATTATGTTGAGGTGATTCTTGACATATCAGTGCTAGTGTATTTTATATTGAGTGGCTGATACACTCATTTTATGATGAAGATGAGTAATATAACATTATTCACAAGAACTTCTCAATAGCGTTTACATTTGGGTCAGCATGTGTCTAATGACAGTACCCCAAACAACATAATGCAGTCACAACCAGGGGTTGGACAGAACAGCTCATTAATTTACTTGACGCATTAGCATGGATAGAGAAGCTTGCTAGTTATTTACGTACATGTTTGTAGTGGTGTGGGGGCTGTGCTTTGGCAAAGTGGGTGGGGTTATATCCTTCCTGTGTCTCCTGACCCCTCCTGTCTCAGCCTCCAGTATTTATGCTGCAGTAGTTTGTGTCGGGGGCTAGGGTCAGTTTGTTATATCTGGAGTACTTCTCCTGTCCTATTCGGTGTCCTGTGTGAATTTAAGTGTGCTCTCTCTAATTCTCTTTCTCTCTCTCTCGGATGACCTGAGCCCTAGGACCATGCCTCAGGACTACCTGACATGATGACTCCTTGCTGTCCCCAGTCCACCTGGCCATGCTGCTGCTCCAGTTTCAACTGTTCTGCCTTATTATTATTGGACCACGCTGGTCATTTATGAACATTTGAACATCTTGGCCATGTTCTGTTATAATCTCCACCCGGCACAGCCAGAAGAGGACTGGCCACCCCACATAGCCTGGTTCCTCTCTAGGTTTCTTCCTAGGTTTGGGCTTTCTAGGGAGTTTTTCCTAGCCACTGTGCTTCTACACCTGCATTGCTTGCTGTTTGGGGTTTTAGGCTGGGTTTCTGTACAGCACTTTGAGATATCAGCTGATGTACGAAGGGCTATATTAATAAATTTGATTTGATTTTGATGTTTGATTGGTCAGATAAGTGCATACGCGAGATGCGACTGAAATCTCACCGGAGAGGAGAGATCGACGGCAGGAAGCCTAGTGGTTAAGAGCATTGGGCCAGTAACTGAAAGGTCGCTTGTTTGAATCCCAGAGAAAAATCTGTCAACATGCCCTTGGGCAAGGCACTTAAGTGCAATTGCTCCTGTAAGTTGCTCTGGATAGGAGCGTCTGCTAAATGACTAAAATGTAAAATGGGAGAGAGGTGGACATGGAGGGGGCTCGGCTTGATCAGCATGACATGACGTGAACTGGAATGTTTAGGCTATTACTAACGTTATAACGTTACAGAATTTTATACTTAGGCATATTTTTGGAACAAAAAATGACATTAACCGGTTCTCAAGATCTTAAAATATAAGTTATATTCTGGAACACTAGAGATGACTTTCGTTCCAGGTTCCGTTTCTGTTCCTAAAATGTTTGTGTTCTTTTTCGGTTCTGTTCTCTGAACCGGTTCTAACCCCTAGTCAAAACTATTTACTGTAAATAATATTAAAGGAAAATTCCACCCAAAAACAATATTTTGGTATTTGTTTCAATAGTCCATTGTTGACATAGACCCAAACTGTTTTGCGTGTCAGCAATCAAGTTTTCAAGATACAGAAATTACGCAGCATCATCATATGATGCTGCGTTTTGTATCATGTGATGCAAAAGAGATAATTCCTGTATTTTGAAAGATAGTTTTTGGGTGGAGTTTCCCTTTAAGGTGACTCATAGACCAGAGAGGAGAAAGAGGTTATTGTCCAATTATGATTTTTACCTTTCTCACAAAAACATGAACTTGTTCAATCCTACTCAAAAGTTTAAAGCTTTGGATATGTGTAATAAACATGGTAGACAATCTGTTCAATGCTTTTGAATCCCTAAGGGTGAGGGAGAAAAGGGAAAATTGAATTGGGCTACTGACCTTCCAGGGGCTTGGAGATGGCAGGAGTTGTGTTCTTGGGTTTGGAAGGGAGAGACGTCACAGGGTTCAAGAGAGCAGAAGGAGAAGCCAGACCTGAAACACACACAGATAGACAGACATTAACAATATAATTGGATGTTCCACAACATGGAACAACAAAAGAGACCTGAAAAGTTAGGGCATAATGTAAATGAACTACTAGGTCATGCTCATTCTATTTTTCCTTCTATTTTTCGTTGTGTTTGAGCTACTGTAGCGATACGCTAGCCACCCCCCCCAGCAGCAACAGTAGTACTGTAACAGTAACTGTCTGTCAGTCAGTGTTTGTGTTCTCCCCCCCTCCATTTCTTACAGTAATGCACCACGCTTCACTCAATCTCACTCAGCAGTAAACCTGACTCAACCAGGAACCGCCAAGACCCTCTGTACCACTGCTAACTGGAAAATAGGAGACCAAACACATAGTTTTCGGCCCGAGTTAAATACACAGTGACTGCTGTTACTCTATGGGAGCTGGGAGGGTCTGGGAAGGCTGTAGGGAGAATTCTAGGCACTGGATGCCAAAACAAACTGCAGGGTTATACGTAATGAGTGTAACTGAATCCACTGACTGACACAAACCCTGGCTCCGTGTGCACTCAGATGCGTGTGCAAATACTGTACATGTGTTTTTGTGCAAGTGTCCCCATTAGATGACCCGACCTTTCTTGACCATGCGTGCGGCCACAGTGAACTGTGTGGAGTCGTTAGCGGCCCCGTGGCCCTTGGACTTCCAGGCCTCTTCTCGGGCCACGATCAGCTGCTTCCTCTCATGGATAGACATCTCGATAGGCTGGTTCTGGTTTTCCGTAGTCTCCTCTCCCCCTCCCATCCTCTGCTTGGAGAACACAGAGACATTGGGATAGGGAGACTCTGGGTGTAATCAGTGATGTGAAATATTGTCTATGTACTAAATGGCAGCCTATTACCTACAGTGCATTCAGGGAAGTATTCAGACCCCTAGACTTTTTCCACATTTTGTTACATTACAGCCTTGTTCTAAAATTGATAAAATATATTTGTTTCTTCATAAATCTACACACAATACCTCATAATGACAAAGCGAAAACAGATTTAGAATTTTTAGCAAATTTATAAAAAATAAAAAACAGTAATACCTCATTTACAAGTACTCAGACCCTTTACTATGAGACTCGAAATTGAGCTCAGGTGCCTCCTGTTTCCATCTGTGGTAAATTCAATTGATTAGACATGATTTAGAAAGGCACACCCATCTGTCTATATAAGGTCCCACAGTTGACAGTGCACGTCAGAGCAAAACCAAGCCATGATGTTGAAAGAATTGGCCGTAAGAGCTCCGAGACACGAATGTGTCGAGGCACAGATCGGGGGAAGGGTACCAAAAAATGTCTGCAGCATTGAAGGTCCCCAAGAACACAGTGGCCTCCATGATTCTTAAATGGATGAAGTTTGGAACCACCAAGACTCTTCCTAGAGCTGGCCACCAGGCCAAACTGAGCAGTCGGGGGATAAGGGCTTTGGTCAGGGAGGTGAATAGGAACCCGATGCTCACTCTGACAGAGCTCCAGAGTTCCTCTGCAGAGATGGGAAAATCTTCCAGAAGGACAACCATCAACACCAGCAGTCCATCAATCAGGCCTTTATGGTAGAGTGGCCAGACGGAAACCATCATCAGTAAAAGGCAATTAATTGACAGCCTGCTTGCAGTTTGCCAAAAGGCACCTAAAGACTCTCAGACCATGAGAAACAAAATATTCTGGTCTGATGAAACCAAGATTGAACTATTTGGCCTGACTGTCAAGTTTCACGTCTGAAGGAAACCTGGCACCATCCCTACAGTGAAGCATGGTGGTGGCAGAATCATGCTGTGGGAAGTTTTTCAGTGGTAGGGACTGGGAGACTAGTCAGGATAGGGGGAAAGATGAATGGAGCTAAGTACAGAGAGATCCTTGATGAAAACCTGCTCCAAAGCAGGACCTCAGGACCTCAGACTGACCTCAGACTGGGTAGAAGGTTCTCCTTCCAACAGGACAACACAGCCAAGCACACAGCAAAGACAATGCAGCAGTGGCATCAGGACAAGTCTCTGAATGTCCTTGAGTGGTCAAGCCAGAGTCTGAACTTGAACCTGATCGAACATCTCTGGAGAGACCTGAAAAAAGCTGTGCAGCGACACTCTCCATCCAACCTGACAAAGCTTGAGGATCTGCAGAGAAGAATGGGAGAAACTCCCCAAATACAACTGTGCCAAGCTGGTAGCGTCATACCCGAGACAAATCGAGGCTGTAATTGTTTACAAAGGTGTTTCAACAAAATACTGAGTAAAGGGTCAAAATACTTATGTAACTGTGATATCACTTTATATATATATATATATATATATACATACACACACACACACACACACACAAACGCACGCACGCACAAGTAGGAAATTTAGATAACCTTAGGTTGTAGTCATTAAAACTAGTTTTTCAACCACTCCACAAATGACAAACTATAGTTTTGGCAAGTCGGTTAGGACATCTACTTTGTGCATGACACAAGTCATTTTTCCAACAATTGTTTACAGACAGATTATTTCACTGTATCACAATCTAGTGGGTCTGAAGTTTACATACACTAAGTTGACTGTACCTTTAAACAGCTTGGAAAATTCCAGAAAATTATGTCATGACTTTAGAAGCTTCTGATAGGCTAATTGACATAATTTGAGTCAATTGGAGGTGTACCTGTGAATGTGTTTCAAGGCCTACCTTCAAACTCAGTGCCGCTTTGCTTGACATCATGGGAAATTCAAAAGAAATCAGCCAAGACATCAGAAATTAAATTGTAGACCTCCACAAGTCTGGTTCACCCTTGGGAGCAATTTCCAAATGCCTGAAGGTACCACGTTCATCTGTTCAAACAATAGTACGCAAGTATAAACACCATGGGACCAAGCAGCCGTCATACTGCTCAGGAAAGAGACGCATCCTGTCTCCTAGAGATGAACATACTTTGGTACAAAAAGTGCAAATCAATCCCAGAACAGCAAAGGACCTTGTGAAGATGAACAGGTACAAATGTATCTATATCCACAGTAAAACGAGTCCTATATCGACATAACCTGAAAGGCCGCTCAGCAATGAAGAAGCCACTGCTCCAAAACCGCCATAAAAAAGTCAGACTACGGTTTGGAACTGCACATGGGGACAAAGATCCTACTTTTTGGAGAAATGTCCTCTGGTGTGAGGAAACAAAAATGTATCTGTTTGGCCATAATGTCCATCGTTATGTTTGGAGGGAAAAGGGGTAGGCTTGCAAGCCGAAGAACACCATCACAACCGTGAAGCACGGGGGTGGCAGCATCATGTTGTGGGGGTGCTTTGCTGCAGGAGGGACTGGTGCACTTCACAAAATAGATGGCTTCATGAGGAAGGAGAATTATGTGGATATATTGAAGCAACATCTCAAGACATCAGTTAAAGCTTGGTCGCAAATGGGTCTTCCAAATGAACAATGACCCCAAGCATACTTCCAAAATTGTGGCAAAATGGCTTAAGGACAACAAAGTCAAGCTATTGGAGTGACCATTTCAAAGCCCTGACCTCAATCCTATAGAAAATTTGTGGGCAGACCTGAAAAATCGTGTGCAAGCAAGGAGGCCTACAAACCTGACTCAGTTACACCAGCTCTGTCAGAAGGAATGGGCCAAAATTCACCCAACTGATTGTGGGAAGTTTGTGGAAGGCTATCTGAAATGTTTGACCCAAGTTCAATAATTTAAAGGCAATGCTCCCAAATACTAATTGAGTGTATGTAAACTTCTGACCCACTGGGAATGTGATGAAAGAAATACAACCTGAAATGAATCACTCTCTCTACTATTATTCTGACATTTCACATTCTTAAAATAAAGTGGTGATCCTACCTGACCTAAGACAGGGAATTTTTACTCTGATTAAATGTCAGGAATTGTGAAAAAGTTGAAATGTATTTGGCTAAGGTGTATGTAAACATCCGTCTTCAACTGTATATACACTGCTCAAAAAAATAAAGGGAACACTTAAACAACACAATGTAACTCCAAGTCAATCACACTTCGGTGAAATCAAACTGTCCACTTAGGAAGCAGCACTGATTGACAATAAATTTCACATGCAGTTGTGCAAATGGAATAGACAACAGGTGGAAATTATAGGCAATTAGCAAGACACACCCAATAAAGGAGTGGTTCTGCAGGTGATAACCACAGACCACTTCTCAGTTCCTATGCTTCCTGGCTGATGTTTTGGTCACTTTTGAATGCTGGTGGTGCTTTCACTCTAGTGGTAGCATGAGACGGATTCTACAACCCACACAAGTGGCTCAGGTAGTGCAGCTCATCCAGGATGGCACATCAATGTGAGCTGTGGCAAGAAGGTTTGCTGTGTCTGTCAGCGTAGTGTCCAGAGCATGGAGGCGCTACCAGGAGACAAGCCAGTACATCAGGAGACGTGGAGGAGGCCGTAGGAGGGCAACAACCCAGCAGCAGGACCGCTACCTCCGCCTTTGTGCAAGGAGGAGCAGGATGAGCACTGCCAGAGCCCTGCAAAATTAACTCCAGCAGGCCACAAATGTGCATGTGTCTGCTCAAACGGTCAGAAACAGACTCCACGAGGGTGGTATGAGGGCCCGACGTCCACAGGTGGGGTTTGTGCTTACAGCCCAACACCATGCAGGAAGTTTGGCATTTGCCAGAGAACACAAAGATTGGCAAATTCGCCACTGGCGCCCTGGGCTCTTCACAGATGAAAGCAGGTTCACACTGAGCACGTGACAGAGTCTGGAGACGCCGTGGAGAACGTTCTGCTGCCTGCAACATCCTCCAGCATGACCGGTTTGGCGGTGGGTCAGTCATGGTGTGGGGTGGCATTTCTTTGGGGGGGGTCGCACAGCCCTCCATGTGCTCGCCAGAGGTAGCCTGACTGCCATTAGGTACCGAGATGAGATCCTCAGACCCCTTGTGAGACCATATGCTGGTGCGGTTGGCCCTGGGTTCCTCCTAATGCAAGACAATGCTAGACCTCATGTGGCTGGAGTGTGTCAGCAGTTCCTGCTAGAGGAAGGCATTGATGCTATGGACCGCCCGTTCCCCAGACCTGAATCCAATTGAGCATATCTGGGACATCATGTCTCGCTCCATCCACCAACACCACGTTGCACCACAGACTGTCCAGGAGTTGGCGGATGCTTTAGTCCAGGTCTGGGAGGAGATCCCTCAGGAGACCATCCGCCACCTCATCAGGAGCATGCCCAGGCGTTGTAGGGAGGTCATACAGGCACGTGGAGGCCACACACACTACTGAGCCTCATTTTGACTTGTTTTAAGGACATTACATCAAAGTTGGATCAGCCTGTAGTGTGGTTTTCCACTTTAATTTTGAGTATGACTCCAAATCCAGACCTCCATGGGTTGATACATTTGATTTCCATTGATAATTTGTGTGATTTTGTTGTCAGCACATTCAACTATGTAAAGAAAAAAGTATTTAATAAGAATATTTCATTCATTCAGATCTAGGATGTGTTATTTTAGTGTTCCCTTTATTTTTTTTAGCAGTGTATATATATATAAAATCTGCAAAAATGTATAAAAACCTATTTTTGCTTTGTCATTATGGGGTATTTTGTGTAGATTGGATAAAAAAAATCTATTTTAGAATAAGGCTGTAACGTAACAAAATGTGGAAAATGTCAAGGGGCCTGAATAAAAAAGTCAAGGGGCCCGAATGCAATGTATAGTGCACTACTTTTGATGGACCCTGGAATAGGGCCCCCCCATTGTTATTTTACTGCTGCTGTTTAATTATTTATTGCATTTTTTACTTATCTGTTTTTAACTTAACAATTATTTTTCTTAACTTCTTAAATCATTGTTGGTTAAGGGCTTGTAAGTAAGCATTTCACTGTAAGGTCACCTGTTGTGATAAATAACATTTGATTTGATTTGATTTCGACCATGAAGGCCTGAATCACTCACTCTCCTCTGAACGGTTGATGTTGAGATGGCTCTGTTACTTGAACTCAGTGAAACAATTATTTGGGCTGCAATTTCTGAGGCTGGTAACTTATCCTGAACTTATCCTCAGCAGCAGAGCTAACTCTTGATCTTCCTTTCTTGTGGCGGTCCTCATGAGAGCCAGTTTCATCATAGCGCTTGATGGTTTTGCGACCACACTTGAAGAAACTTTAAAAGTTCTTGACATTTTCCAGATTGACTGAGCTTCATGTCTTAAAGTAATAATGGACTGTCATTTCTCTTTTCTTATTTGAGGTGTTCTTTCATTAAAATGGACTTGGTCTTTTACCAAATAGGGCTATCTTCTGTATGCCACCCATACCATGTCACAACAAAACTGATTGGCCTAAACGCATTAAAAGAAGTTCCACAAATGAACAAGGCACACCTGTTAATTGAAATGCATTCCAGGTGACTACCTCATGAAGCTGGTTGAGAGAATGCCAAGAGTGTGCAAAGCTGTCATCAAGACAAAGGCTGGCTACTTTGAAGAATCTAAAATATATTTTGATTTACAACATTACTACATGATTCCAAATGTGTTAATTCATAGTTTTGATATCTTCACCATTATTCCACAATGTAGAAAATACTAAATATAAAGGAAAACCCTGGAATGACCAAAATGGTATTGTATGTAGCGTCACAGCTATGTACCGTCAAAGCTACAGATCCATAGAACCAAAGCTCTAGAAGCACTGACCGTCAAATCTATAGTAGATTATAAATAACCATGCTCATCATTGGCAGAACTAGGCGTTTGGAAGAGTAGGCATGTTTTTAAATAGGCCATGAAAAAAAGTTGCCTCAGAATTGTGCTGTGGCGGTAGGACAGGGAGAGCAGCAGCAGAGCAACATCATTACAATGCCTGCAGACATATGGATAGCACTTTAGGAGTAAGGACAACTATAGAGACCATATAGAACTGCAGGGTAGCGGATTTAACACACAAGCTCACAGCAACAAAAGAGAGTATACAGTAATGGATATAGTGGATGATATGCATCCATATAGTAGATGAGCTGACCATGCAAAGCCTACAGATGCATGCATGATCTTTGGTGTAGATACTAAGCACATTACTACTCAATAACACCAACTGCATAAAGCAGGTAGGTAGACTATGCAGGCTGGCTATAGTATCCAGGTCATCAAACTGGATGCCTGATCTCACCTGGCTGTACTGATCAAGACAGTGACTAATATCATTGTCAGGGAGATCAGGAGGAGAGAAAGCGGTGATAAAGACCGGCTCCTACGGAGGGAGGGCCATGGAAGTCACAGACAGAAAGGTCAAACGGAAAAAATCAATAACAGAGGGGAATAAACATTAGATGGAAAAACCGGGATACCGCCAACCCAATATGCAACTGTACTTTGACAAAGGTTGGTAAATGTGGATTGTTGTCATAGCCTGCCCGCACAACTTCATTCAACACAAACAATGTCATGCAGTTTATGAGTCTGGATTTAAATGTCTGTATAGACAGGGACTACGAGCTGGTGAATTGGTTTCAGAATTACGCCTGAAACCAAGGCTGCAACCCAAATGGTACCCTATTCTCTACATAGTGCACTACCTTTGACCCTCGCAAAAGCCCTTTATAGGGAATAAGGGGCTATTTGGGATGCAAACTATTAGAGGAATTCTAAATTCCTATATGTTTTGTAGCCAAAACCAAATTCACTCTCTCTATTTCATAAGTTGTAAATTTATCATTTTGCATGAAATAGATCTAGACCAGTCTTAAAAACAAGTTCAGCATTTATTCTTGATGAGTACTGACCCAAAATACAAAGAGCATTTGATTTTAAAGAGAGAACATAAAACGACGTCATCAGTTTCACACACTCTCTCCGATCCCCACAATAGCGCTGTGTCTTCAGGTCTGGAGCTCTTCTTCTACTCCCGTCATAAAACAAACATTCCAATCTGTCTAAAATACATTTTCTCCTCCACTAATGGAACACCAAAGACCATTCTTATCTGTCAGAAAAGATATATGCCCTCCTTTCTCCCTTAAACCTGCAAGGTACAGACAATTAATTTGTTTTACCTACATTTTCGGTCCTAGTTTAACCAAGAACCCATACATTTCATACTATAACATAATAGTATTAAAATAAATGGTTCTAATTTAAATGTATACATAATTTATCATTTCAACCATAATTTCCTCCAACAAAACCCATGCCATCACCACTTTACACAAAAAGCCTTGAGACTTGAAGCTACAGCAACAACCACATTAACGACAAGCAGCAGGACTGAATTTGAGCAGATCAATATGACAACACACCATCACCATGGTAATAAATTAAAACATTGATAGGGTTGCACATTTCTGGACACCCAAATTCCCAGGTTTTTCAAGAAATCCAAGTTGGAAGATTTCCCAAATCAGGTGGGAATAATAAATACAGGAATTCTCCAAACAGGATTTCTGGAAAACCTGGTAAAGTTACCGGAATTTTGCAACCCTATGTAAAAAAAAAGAGACCACACCCCTGTCATTAGTGCCTTACCCCCTCAAGCATCAATACTACTGTGTATAAAACACCATACCAACAACACACCAGGGTATGTGTTAAGTTCCCCGGTATAACACACTGGTCTTACCCAGAGCTGATCAGACACAGCCAACTCATTAATCAGCATCCCTTCTTCCTAAAGAAGGACAACCAGGAGAAAAAGGACAAGTGTTGTCTGTAGACTAAGTTGACATCCGATTGGCTGAGGCTAAGCTAAAACATCAACCTCTACCTCAGCACCCTATAAACCTTAACTGACTTTTGAGATGTTGACTTTGAAATACAAGCTATATTCTTGTCAGGTGTCATTTAAACCAGGGGTTCCCAATCCTTCCCTCCCCCTATATTAAGTACAAACACCAGCTTTATTTTTTATTTTATTTAAGGGACCTAGGAAAATGCAGCTCATTTCCTGCAATTTTACGTGGTTTAACGTGTTTAATTTCATCTTTTAGGTTCGAAGACGAAGAAAGGTCTAGAGCTGATTTCCCCAAATGTTATTCCACTACCAAATGTTTATTGATCACTTATATGAACACTTAATTAAATGACACATACTCTTAGAGAAAGTGATTCGATCAATTGATAGTGACAGAGTCACACATTCTCAATCTATCAAATCAAGATGCATACACATACACCATATGGGGGACGATACCCCTTAGGTTGGGAACCCCTGATTTAAACAATGTTTTTAGGATCACCACTTTTTTTCCACTTTCAGTTGAGTCCCTGAAGTTGCTGTGAGCTGTACCTTTAACATTTTAAGCAATGATTCCGTGTAGTTCAAACTCTTAATAAGCATGGACAGTGACATCCTAGAACAGAATCTCATAAAGGGGTTGCCTTTCCTGATTTCTAATTCCTACTGTACTGTAGGCTACAGTATATCTCCTTTGACATCAGAGGGACATGGTTTTGATTGAGCTTCCTGGCCAGGCTGAATGGAAGGCTAAAACAAAAACATCCATCCTTGACCTCATTTGAAGCCCTAAGATGGGCTTATTTCAGTTGATTCACAGCTCTTCTCTTTTATGCTTTGATCCTATACATTTAGTTTCCGCACTGTTCTTTTCTTCCTCTACAGAGTTAAAAGATCAGGGCCCATATTCATAAAGAGTCTCAGAGTAGGAGTGTCGACCTCGGGTCAGACCCACCCCCGTGTAATCTTATTCATTATGATTTAAAGGGAAAACTTACTCTAAAAGAGCACTCCTACTCTAAGACACATGATGAATACAGACGACTCAGGCCTGACAACAGCCTCCTTTTGGTTTAACGAGGGGGAAAGGAAATCAAGTTTATCGCAAAATCTTCAGAGGCTGTCATAACTTTACAAATGGCAGCTGTCATCGCATGTGTAATGTATCATAGCAGGCGTAAAAGAAACGCCTAAAACAAATTCCCCTATATACTGGTCTTGACGAGAGAGAAAAAAATGAACCGTCGGGGGAGTTTCTCTTCTGCACTGTTCCACCAATCCGGTAAATGTGGAGGAGGAGTTAAGAGGGAGTGTCGCCGAAAGCGGAAGTTGAGTCACAGGCTCTCTTTTCATTTCCCCTGAAACCGGAACATCCAGTTGTTGGCGACTCGGCAGAGTTTACCACGTGGAACACTGAGGAATGTTTTCATTCAGTTATGTCAATTACACCCGTAATGTAAAAAAAATTATAAATGACACAGCAACGGAAATAAAATAGGATTGGTGAGCCAAAACAAAACATGGTATTTCTGCTTCGGTGAAAGGGCAGAGAATAGGCGAGGTTGTGAATAGTTCTAAACAGAGAGGTAAAGTGTAAAAAATCTCCCCACACCTCTTAAAAACCCTCACGCAACATAACTACAGTGCGCACGCAGAGATTGAAATACAAGGTTTATTTTGAATGAAAGAAATACATGCAAACAGAAGGAAGACAAATAGATAGAATAGGAGAAATGACATAGAACATGCATTGGTTCTTGTAGGCTAAAGACAAGATAAAGAAATGACAACAAACATGCATTAGATTCATATCCTACACTTCATGTTTGCCAAATAAATGTGCAAAACCACAACGGATATGTGATATCAATTAATACAATTCCTGATACTGCTCAGGAAGTTATCTTGACCAGAATACCGGATTTAAGGAAATGATGCCAACCTTAATCTGGTCTTCATAGTATTACATTTACTTGAAAACTACTGTACAATGTCTTCAGAAGACACACATAGATAGCCTAAGTTCCTTGTCTAAATGGCTTACAGAATATGGTATAACAGTGTAAATACAGTACTACTGATATAGGCCTACTACTCGTTTCCAAAATCAAAATAACCACCAATGACTATCATATTTCAGTGTAAGTGCAGTTTAAGATATGCACAGCAATTCTGGCCTTAATAAGCTTATAAGCTGGGATAAGAAGCATGCTTTATAAGTGATTCTAACATGACTGAGATGAAAAGGAAAAGACATACAGACACACCCACACAATATGAATGACAATACACAACCCCTCTGTTTAGAGATATCCACAACTGTGTCTTGATATGAATTTACGAGTTCATATTAAACCAACAATTTTACTTTATTTATGTTTCATTGATACCAGTTAAAGGTGTCTAAAGGCGATAGCTGAAAGAAGCGACAACATCTGCACATGGCAAAAGGATTCATTCATTCAGGCAAGTGTTCTTACAATTTCCCCTTTTGGGATTACTTGATTGGAAAAGTAGAAAGCAAATTAAGGTGTTTGTGATTTCCCCCCAAAATATGCCTTAACTGCCTGATTGACTCTTTCATTACATAAAAGTGCCAGCCAAAATACTTTAACCATGTGCTTGTGAAGATAGTTTTCTGTTGATAAAGTAGCGTACCGTAGAGTATATACAGTAGTGAGTCAGGTTACCTTCTTCTTGAAGCTCTGCTCCACCTCCCATAGCTGAGCGTGACGTTCTGACACGGCCACCTTCACCACATCCTGCTTCCGATTAATCCTGTTCCTCCAGTCCTCCTCGCCACTCTTCTTCAACAGGGCCAGCCTGGGGGGGGGGGGGGGGGGGAGATGTCAGTCTTGGTCCTGCCAAGGGGCCATGGTTGTATAACACAAAGACACACGTAATACAGCACGCACAGTGGATTGTTTGAGCCACCTGTCCAATAAAAGATCAATTGGATCAATGACAAGGAGCTGTGAGAGATGGATGATAAACCATTCCCCCTATGGTCTCAGCTCAGTCATAAAGTTATTTAGAATTTGGAATCTTGCTCCTATTCTACAAGGAGCCAATCAGAGTGCCGAGAAGGTCTGGATGCTTAAACGACTCCATGTTTGGGTTTAGTGCGTATCCTCCAAAAGTATGAAATGGCAACCTATTCCCTATATAGTGAACTACTTTGACCAGTAACACAATCAAAAGTAGAGCGCTATATATGGAAGAGAGTGCCATTTGGGACACAGGCGCACAGAACAGAGATGAGAATAAATAGAGCAGGTCAGACCACGGGCACAGCGTCAGCATCAGCCATGGATCTGGACCATAGCTACACACACTGATGGTGACGGTCAGTCATGATGGAACCCGAGTTGGGAGTCTGCTGCCAATGTTTGAAGAGCTGAAGGAGGTTCTTCTCATAATCATCATCAAAGTAAATAGTAAATTGTCAATGGAGATATTATATAGACTTCATACACTACATGGCCAAAAGTATATAGACAAACCTTCAAATGAGTGGATTCGGCTATTTCAGCCACACCCGTTGCTGACAGGTGTATAACATCGAGCACACAGCCATGTAATTTTCATAGACAAACATTGGCAGTTGAATGGCCTTACTGAAGAACTTAGTGACTTCCAATGTGTCATGGGATGCCACCTTTCCAACAAGTCAGTTTGTCAAATTTCTGCCCTGTTAGAGCTGCCCTGGTCAACTCTAAGTGCTGTTATTGTGAAGTGGAAGTGTCTAAGCGGAAAAGTGGTAGGGCACAAGCTCACAGAATGGGACTGCAGAGTGCTGTCATGTGTTGCAACACTACCGAGTTCCAAACTGTCTCTGGAAGCAACATCAGCACAAGAACTGTTCGTCGGGAGCTTCATGAAATGGGTTTCCATGGCCAAGCAGCCGCACACACACACAAGCCTAAGATCACCATGTGCAATGCCAAGCATTGGCTGGAGTTGTGTAAAGCTCGCCGCCATTGGACCCAAACAGTCGAAACACATCCTCTGGTGTGATAAAATCACGCTTTGCCATTTGGTAGTCCGATGGCTGAATCTGGGTTTGGCGGATGCTACCTTTGGGATGAATTGGAATGCCACCTGGGAGCCAGGCCAAATCGCCCAACATCAGTGCCCGACATCACGAATGCTTGTGCCTGAATGGAAGCAAGTCCCCGCAGCAATGTTCTAACATCTAGTGGAAAGCCTTCCCAGTGGAGGATGTTGTAGCAGCAAAGGGGGGACCAACTCCATATTAACGCCCATGATTTTGGAATGAAATGAGCAGGTGTCCACATACATTTGGCCATGTTGTGTAAGTAGAAATAGTGTAGTCAGCAAATTAAATGAAGCTACAAACAGGCACATACTGTAACCTTTAAATATACTACATAGTGCTGACAAGTAAAAGCAAAGCTATAATCCCCTAAGACTGTTAAATGTCTAACTCCTACTGTTCCTCCTCACACCTACGCTGCTACTAAAATTATTATGGATTATTACCACTACGATTTTGTTCATTGATTGCCATGATCATTAGTATCTATTTATCCTGGTACTGCTCACTATTAGTCCTGTTCACATGTATACGTTGACAACTCAATAGCCCATAGTGATCAAATGAAAAACATGTCGAATATGAAATCCATAAAAATCTAATTTACATACATAAGTATTCACACCCCTGACTCAATACTTTTTAGAAGCACCTTTGGCAGCGATAACAGCCGTGAGTCTTTCTGGGTATGTCTCCAAGTGCTTTCCACACCTGGATTGTGCAGCATTTGCCCATTATAATTTTTTTTAATTCTTCAAGCTCCGTCAAATTGGTTGTTGATCATTGCTAGACAACCATTTTCAGGTCTTGCCAAAGATGTAAGTAGATTTAAGTCAAAGCGGTAACTCGGCCACTCAGGAACATTCATTGTTTTCTTTGTAAGCAACTCCTGTGTAGATTCGGCCTTTTGTTTTAGGTTATTGTCCAGCTGAAAGGTGAATTCATCTCCCAGTGTCTGGTGGAAAGAAAACTGAGCCAAGTTTTCCTCTAGGATTTTGCCTGTGCTTAGCTACATTCAGTACATTTTTTATCCTGAAAAACTCCCCAGTCCGATTACAAGCATACCCATAGCATGATGCTGCCACCACTGTGCATGAAAATATGGAGAATGGTACTCAGTAATGGGTTGTATTGGATTGCCCCAAACATAAAACTTTGTCATTAGGACAAAAGGTTATTGCTTTGCCACATTACTTCAGTGCCTTGTTGCAAAAGGGATGATGTTTTGGAATATTGTTCATCTGTACAGGCTTCCTTCTTTTCACTCGGTCAATTAGGCTAGTATTGTAGAGTAACTACAATGTTGTTGATACATCCTCAACTTTCTCCTATCACAGCCATTAAACTGTGTAACTGTTTTAAAATCACCGTTGGCCTCATGGTGAAATCCCTGAGCGGTTTCCTTCCTCTCCAGCAAGTTAGGAAGGACGCCTGTGTGTGTCGGGTGTGTCGATACACCATTCAAAGTGTAATTAATAACTTCAACATGCTTTTTTTTGTTACCTCTTACTCGTGAACGTGCCATTACAAAGGGGTTGAATACTTATTGAGCCAAGACATTTCAGCTTTTCATCTTTAATTACATTGTAAAAATTTTGAAAAACATAATTCCACTTTGACATTATGGGGTATTGTGTGTAGGCCAGTGACAGAATCTCAATGTAATCCATTTGTTATTCAGGCTGTAACACAACAAAATGTGGAAAAAGGCAAGTGGTGTGTATACTTTCTGAAGGCACTGTATATATTATAAATCTATACATACACTCTTTTTCCAGTCACTTTTCAGCCTCATTTACATGTTTATCTGCCTTTCACGCCTACACTGGCACTCTGCACACACACTAACACCCTCACACACCAACCCACCACTTATGCTGTTGCCATACTGTTTACTATTGTTATTTATCCTGCTACCAGTCTCTTTCTCCTAATCGCCCACCGAAAATAACATACTATATATACTGTAGCTTCCCGTATTATTTATTATGTTTACTGTATTATATTTATACGTAAATGATTTATTATACTATATTAATATTGATTACTGTACTGTTACAAGTTAAGCATTTCACTGTATCTGTGCATCTGACAAAACTTTAACTTGAAGGCAAACATTATACTGTAATCAGAATCACATAAATCCAGATCATAGTCAAAGTCACAATGGGGCGGTTTCACGGACACTGATTAAGCCTGGCCCATCGGGCTCTGGTCAAAATGTGTGCACTATATAGGGGATGGGGTGCCATTTGGGGCACATCCCTAGTAGGAGACAGGACATAGTGGTCATAAAGCCTGGGTCAGTGGTACCCCTCTGTTCCTCTCAAAAACACCCCTATGTCCCAAAAGAGTGGGCGTTCAATGGTGGATGCATCATGCACTTCATGGATGATTCAAGAGGACAAACTCAATTTTGCATACACACACACACACACAGACAGAGTTTTGAAAGGACGAGGTGGATTTACACGCTTCCGTGACAGGAACACACACAGACACACACAGCTTTTGCTAGTCGTTGGAAGCAAATGTTGTTCCATTAAGTCATCAATCAATTTAAAAGCCAATCAATGGCCAGCTTGTTGACATGGACAACAGATAGAAACATGCTTATCTAATTGATTGGATGTGCAAAACCATCACCGGTCTGTAATACTGATGGATCGGAAACATTCCTGTTCCTTGAACTAGATTTAAAAATCACGACTCCACATATTCTGCATTCCCCATTTGCTACAGAACATGACAAAACAACACTGACTACAATTGACAGCTAGTTACAGTAGCTCATAGAGACTAGTGTATGTAAACTACTGACCCACTGGAATTGCGGTACAGTGAACTATAAGTGAAATAATCTGTCTAAACAATTGTTGGAAAATAACTGATGCCCTAATCGACTTGCCAAAACTATAGTTTGTTAGAAATTCATTTGTGGAGGTGTTTAAAAACAAGTTCTAATGACTCCAACCTAAGAGTACGTAAACTTCCGACTTCAACTGTAACCTGTCTATATAAGTGCATGTCAGAGCATAAAACCAAGTCAAGAGGTCGAAGGAATTGTCCATAGGACTCCGAGACAGGATTGTGCACAGATTGCATTATTGAAGGTCCCCAAGAACACAGCGGCCTCCATTCTTAAAATGGAAGAAGTTTGGAACCACCAAGACACTTCCTAGAGCTGGCCACCAGGCCAAAATGAGCAATCAGGGGATAAGGGCCTTGGTCAGGGAGGTGAACAAGAACCCGATGCTCACTCTGACAGAGCTCCAAAGTTACTCTATGGAAATGGGAGAAGTTGTCCGGAAGGACAACCATCTCTGCATCACTCAAACAGTTAGGCCTTCATGATAGAGTGGCTAGATGGAAGTCACTCCTCTGTAAAAGGCACAACAGCCCGCTTGGAATTTTACAAAAGGCACCTAAAGACTCTCAGACCATGATGAAACGAAAAAATTTAACTTTTTGTCCTGAATGCCAAGCATCACGTCTGGAGGAAACCTGGCACCATCCCTACGGTGAAGCATAGTGGTGGTGGCAGCATCATGCTGTGGGGAGGTTTTTCAGCGGCAGGGACTGGGATGGTAGTCACGATTGAGGCAAAGATGCATTGAATAAACTACAGAGAGATCCTTGATGAAAACCTGCTCCAGAGTGCTCAGGACCTCAAACTGGGGCGACGGTTCACCTTCCAACAGGACAACAACCCTAAAAACACAGCCAAGACAACACGAGTGGCCTCGGGAAAAGTCTCTGAATGTCCTTGAGCGGCCCAGGCAGAGCCCGGACATGTACCCAATCGAACATCTCTGGAGAGACCTGGAAATAGCTGTGCAGCAATGCTCCCCATCTAACCTGACAGCGCTTGAGATGATCTGCAGAGAAGAATGGGAGCGAATCTCTAAATATAGGTGTGCCAAGCTTGTAGCGCCATACCCAAGAAAACTTGATGCTGTAATCGCTGCCAAAGGTGCTTCACTTTTACTGAGTAAAGGGTCTGAATACTTATGTAAACGTGATCTTACATTTTCTAATTTGTTTATAAATTCTCAAACATTTCTAAAAACCAATTTTTGCTTTGTCATTACGGGGTATTGAGTTTAGATTTCTGAGAGGAAAACAATTGAATACGTTTTAGGCTGTAACGTTACAAAATGGGGAAAAAGTTAAGGGTTTAGAATTCTTCCTGAAGGCACTGCATTTAAAATCATATATAAAATGTAATAATATATAAAAACAAACTCAGCAAAAAGTCCCTTTTCAGGACCCTGTCTTTCAAAGATAATTCATAAAAATACTAATAACTTCACAGATCTTAATTGTAAAGGGTTTAAACACTGGTTCCCATGCTTATTCAATGTACCATAAACAATTAATGAACATGCACCTGTGGAACGGTCATTAAGACACTAACAGCTTACAGACGGTAGGCAATTAAGGTCACAGTTATGAAAACTTAGGACACTAAAGAGGCCTTTCTACTGACTCTGATAAACACCAAAACAAAGATGCCCAGGGTCCCTGCTCATCTGCGTGAACGTTCCTTGGGCATGCTGCAAGGAGGCATGAGGACTGCAGATGTTGCCAGGGCAATAAATTGCAATGTCTGTACTGTGAGACGCCTAAGACATTGCTACAGGGAGACAGGATGGACAGCTGATCGTCCTCGCAGTGGCAGACCACGTGTAACAATACCTGCACAGGATCGGTACATCTAAATATCACAACTGTGGGACAGGTACAGGATGGCAACAACAACTGCCAGAGTTACACCAGGAAGGCACAATCCCTCCATCAGTGCTCAAACTGTCCGCAATAGGCTGAGAGAGGCTGGACTGAGGGCTTGTAGGCCTGTTGAAAGGCAGGTCCTTACCAGACGTCACTGGCAACGATGTCGCCTATGGATACAAACCGATCGATTTGGAGGTGAAGGGTCAGTCATGGTCTGGGGCGGCGTGTCACAGCCTCATCAGACTGGGCTTGTCGTCATTGCAGGAAATCTCAATGCTGTGCGTTACTGGGAAGACATCCTCCTCCCTCATGTGGTACACTTCCTCCAGGCTCATCCTGACATGATCCTCCAGCATAACAATGCCACCAGCCATACTGCTCGTTCTGTGCATGATTTCCTGCAAGACAGGAATGTCAGTGTTCTGCCATGGCCAGCAAAGAGCCCGGATCTCAATCCCATTGAGCACTACTGGGACCAGTTGGATCAGCGGGTGAGGGCTAGGGCTAGCCCCAGAAATGTCCGGGAACTTGCAGGTGCCTTGGTGGAAGAGTGGGGTAACATCTCACAGCAAGAACTGCAGTACTTAATGCAGCTGGTGGCCACAAAAGATACTCACTGTTACTTTTGATTTTGACCCCCCTTTTGTTCAGGGACACATTATTACATTTCTGTTAGTCACATGTCTGTGTGAACTTGTTCAGTTTATGTCTCAGTTGTTGAATCTTGATATGTTCATACAGATATTTACACATGTTAAGTTTGCTTAAAATAAATGCAGTTGACAGTGAGAGGACATTTTTTCCCCTGTGAGTTTCTACACATTACCGTTCAAAAGTTTGGGTTCACTTAGAAATGTCCTTGTTTTTTTAAAGAAAATCACATTTTCTGTCCATTAAAATAAGATCAAATTTATCAGAAATACTGTGTAATTTCTAATGTTGTAATTATCTACATAGGCGTACAGAGGCCCATTATCAGCAACCATCACTCCTGTGTTCCAATAGCACGTTGTGTTAGCGAATCCAAGTTAATAATTTAAAAGGCTAATTTATCATTAGAAACCCCTTTTGCAATTATGTTAGCACAGCTGAAAACTGTTTTTCTGATTAAAGAAGCAATAAAACTGGCCTTCTTTAGACTAGTTCAGTATCTAGAGCATCAACATTTTTGGGTTTGATTACAGGCTCAAAATGTCCAGAAACAAAGGACTTGCTTCTGAAACTCAGACTATTCTTGTTTTGAGAAATGAAGGCTATTCCATGTGAGAAATTGTCAAGAAACTGAAGATTCAATCAACTCGGTGTACTACTCCCTTAACAGAACAGCACAAACTGGCTCTAACCAGAATATAAATAGTGGGAGGCCCCGGTGCACCACTGAGCAAGAGGACAAGTACATTATAGTGTCTAGTTTGAGAAACAGACGTCTCACAAGTCCTCAACTGGCAGCTTCATTAAATAGTACTCGCAAAACACCAGTCTCAACGTCAACAGTGAAGAGGCGACTCCGGGATGCTGGCCTGCTAGGCAGAGTGTCTGTGTTCTTTGGCCCATCTTAATATTTTATTTTATTGGCCTGTCTGAGATATGGCTTTTTCATTGCAACTCCGCCTAGATGCCAGCATCCCGGAGTTGCCTCTTCACTGTTGACGTTGATACTGGTGTTTTGTGAGTACTATTTAATGAATCTGCCATTTGAGGACTTGTGAGGTGTTTGTTTCTCAGTCTGAGTTTGTTTCTCAAACTAGACACTAATGTACTTGTCCTCTTGCTCAGTTGTGCACCGGGGCCCCCCACTCCACTTTCTATGGAATAGCATTCATTTCTCAGAACAAGAATAGACTGACGCTTTTCCGAAGAAAGTTATTGTTTTCTTGCCAATTCGAGCCTGTAATCGAACCCACAAATGCTGACGCTCCAGATACTCAACTAGTGCAGTGCTTCTTTAATCAACACAACTGTGTCTACACTGTATTTCTGATCAATTTGATTATATTTTAAAATGGACAAAAAAATTGCTTTTCTTTAAAAAACAAGGACATTACAAGTGACCCCAAACCTTTGAACGGTAGTGTATATATATGGGGGATTGGAAATGATGCAGACAATTACATTGATAGAAGCCACAATCTATTTGCAATATAAAAGCGGATCTATCCCCGCCCCCCAAAAATGCAATAATAATCAAATGTCCCAGTTCTTCCATGGTCTGCATACTCAGACATGTCACCCATTGAGCATGTTTGGGATGCCCTGGATTGACGTGTTCGAAAGCATGTTCCAGTTCCCGCCAATATCCAGCAACATCGCAAAGACATTGAAGAGGAGTGGGTCAACATTCCACAATTCACAATCAACAACCGCGCTGCATGAGGCAAATGTTGGTTTCTCCAGATACTGTCTTTCTGATGCACACCCCTACCTTTTTTAAAAAGATATCTGTGGCAAATAGATCTAGGTCTATTTTCCAATTCATGTGAAATCCGTAGATTAGGTCCTAATGAATTTATTTCTGATTTCCTTATATGAACTGCAACTCAGTAAAATCTAGGAATTTATTGCATGTTGCGTTTATATTTTTGTTCAGTATAATTTCCTCCTTATCAGAGAGATGAGGGATGGGGTTAGAGCTGAGCAGCTCTCTCTCCCTCTTCTGACGACCATCACTGCGGTCTTCCTCCTTGGGTGCTCACAGCTCTTACCAACCAACCGACCTACCGCCCAAAACAAATCCCTTTAACTCACGTCAAAACGCACCCAGTGCTGCCTCGCTTTCTCTCTTGCTCTTTCCTTCAATCTCTCTTGCAACCTACATTCCACAATGAGAGTCAAGGTAAGTCTCTAACTCTCTCCATCTCTCTCGAACATACTAATATAAGGACAAGAAAATAAAACACTACATCTTATCATTTTGACCTCATGACCTCAATAACGCATGTGTCTGTTGCTGTCCCGTCTGACAGACAAACATACAGGACTACACTGCATTCAAAAACACAGCCCAATCAGACAATGATTCAGAGAATGTCATATGCTCACACACATACTGTACAAAGAATGACCAAAACTGCCTTGCCAAAAATGATTAATTACACTTAGGATCATGTATCAATACACCCAGTCACTGCAAAGATACAGGCGCCCTTCCTAACATAGTTGCCGGAGAGGAAGGAAACCGCTCAGTGATTTCACCATGAAACCAAAGGTGACTTTAAAACAGAGTTTAATGCCTGTGAAATGGGAAACCGGAGGATGGTGAGCAAAACATGCTGTCTAGAGACAACTGTCTAGATACAAAAGGCTTTCCCTAATCAACCAGGGTTTCTTTGATAAGAAAAAGAAAAGGAACTCACCTGTCTTTGATGGACATCTGTCTAGCCGACATGGCTTCTGAGAGCTCTATGTCCTCTTGCTCAGACTGGACCAGGCTGTGTGCGTGTCCCAGACCACTGCTGCCGTCCGTGTGTGTGTCCGCCCCGCCCAGCTCCCGAGCCTGAGGCAGCAGTGTGTGTGGAGAGAGAGATGCACTCCTTAGCTGCTCTGCTGCTCTCGATGATGACACACTAGAGTCTGGCAGCTCTGCACACACACAGGAAAGCGTTAGTAGAGCTCCCCTAGCACAATCATGTTTGCAAACACACTTATAAAAAATCTCTAAAACAGCTGTAGAAAAGCGTAACACGCTCACAATGTTAAAACCCTCCGCCCTGTTGCTCTTCTAGTTGTGTACAGCGAACCTCCCTCTACAGAAGCCACACCATAAGAGAGTCTCTCGCTCTCGGCTGGTCTGTGCCCTAACAGGCTGCGAGAAAAGCCAAACGCCGATACAGACTGACAAGACAAAACAGGGGAGAGCTTGCTAGAGTCTGCACCCACAGTGAATTGTCAAATAAGGGAAAGCTTGAAAACCACAGACACTGCGTGTGAACATAATTCATAGACACACAGGAAGTTTTTCTTTTTATGAGAGAGATACAGCATCTCTGGTATATCTGCAGCTTAACACTTAAGTTTACACTGTGTCGTACGTAGTATTGGCTATGTTGATGTTTTTTGCGAGTAGTCTACCTGGATTTCATTTACAACAGGAGCCATAGTGGGAGTACCAAGGGGGAAATACATTTATTTGATTGCGCTAATGTGATCTGTCAGATGGTCGGCATCGGAAATAATTTCATAACTCTCCCACAAACACACAGCCAAGCGATGATCAGAATTATTGGCACCATTGATAAAGAGGAGCAAAAAAGACTGAAATAAACAAATACCATTTGTTTTATATTTTATGCTGAAAATTATACTAATACAATTGCTCAGAGAAATAGATTGTGTATAAGTCATAAAAACAAATCTAAAAAACATTGGGGTTAAAATGATTGGCACCCCTGTTTTCAATACTCTATCACCCTCCCGTTACGAGGATAAAGACAGCGAGCCTCTTTCACAAAATAATGAGATTGGAGAGCATGTTGGGAGAGATGTTAGACCATTACTCTGTAGAGAATCTTTCCAGATCCTTGATATCCTTCGTTTGTGCTTATGGATTGCCCTCTTCAATTCAAACCATAGGTTTTCAATGGGGTTTAAGTCCAGAGACTGAAACAACCCTTCCTCCCTCACACTCTTTGACCTTTTGAAGTTTTGTTGTGTTACAGTCTGAATTTAAAATGGATTACATTTAGATTTTGTTGCTGGCCTATACACAATACCCCATAATGTCAAAGTGGATATTTTTTTTTTTGTACAAATTAAGCTAAAATGTATTGAGTCAATAACTATTCAACCCCTGTGTTATGGGAAGCCTAACTACGTTAAGGAGTAAACATTTGCTTAACCTGTCACAAAATAAGTTGAATGGACTCACTCTGTGTGCAATAGTGTTTAACATTCTTTTTTTATGACTACCTCATCTCTGTACCACACAAATTATTTGTAAGGTCCCTAAATTTCTAACACAGATTCAACCACAAAGACCAGAGAGATTGTCGCAAAGAAGGGCACCTATAGGTAAATGGGTAAAAAAAACACAAAAAAAGCAGACATTGAATATCTCTTTGAGCATGGTGAAGTTAGAATTTACACTGGTGTATCAATACACCCAGTCACTACACAGATACAGGCGCTCTTCCTAACTCGGAGAGGAAGGAAACCGTTCAGGGATTTCACCATGAGGCCAATGGTCACTTTAAAACAGTTAGAGTTTTAATGGCGGTGATAAGAGATAAGAGAATACAAAGTGTAATGTTTGGGGAAAATCCAATACATTACTGAGTACCACTCTCCATATTTTCAAGCATCATGTTATGGGTACGCTTGTAATAGTTAAGGACTGGGGAATTTTTACAGATAAAAAAAATAAACAGAGTGGAGGTAAACACAGGCAAAATCTTAGAGGAAAACTTGGCTCAGTCTGCTTTCCACCAGTCACTGGGAGATGAATTCAGCTTTCAGCTGGACAATAACTTAAAACAAAAGGCAGAATCTACACAGGAGTTGCTTACAAAGACAGTGAATGTTCCCAGGTGGCCGTGTTACAGTTTTAACTTAAATCTGCTTGAAAATCTATGGCAAGACATGAAAATGGTTTGCAGAATTTAGAAATTAATAAAATGGGCCAATGTTGCAGAATCCAGGTGTGGAAAGCTGTTAAAGAGACTTACCCAGAAAGGCTCACAGCTGTAATCGCTGCCAAAGATGATTCAAACATGTACTCTCAGGGGGTTGAATACCTTTTTAATCAAGATATATTTGTTTACAAATGTTATAATTATTCTTCCACTTTGATTATTTAATCCCACCTTTTAATACAACAAAATGGAAAACGTTAAAGGGTGTGAATACTTCCTGAAGGCACTGTATGTATGCATGTACAGTTGAAGTCGAACGTTTACATACACTTAGGCTGGAGGCATCGTTTTTCAACCACTCCACAAATGTCTTGTTAACAAACTATAGTTTTGGCAAGTCAGTTTAAGACACCTACTTTGTGCATGACGGAAGTAATTTTCAGAAGTTTACATACAGTAAGTTGCCTGAGCCTTTAAACAGCTTGGAAAATTCCAGAAAATGATGTCATGGCTTTAGAAGCTTCTGATAGAATAATTTACACAATTTGAGTCAATTGGAGGTGTGCCTGTGGATGTATTTCAAGGCCTACCTTCAAACTCAGTGCCTCTTTGCTTGACATCATGGGAAAATCAAAAGAAATCAGCCAAGACCTCAGAAAAAGAAATTGTAGTCTGGTTCATCCTTGGGAGCAATTTCCAAACACCTGAAGGTACCACATTCATCTGTACAAACAATAATACTCAAGTATAAACACCATGGGACCAAGCAGCCGTCATACCGCTCAGGAAGGAGAAGCGTTCTGTCTCTAAGAGATTAACGTACTTTGGTGCAAAAAGTGCAAATCAATCCCAGAACAACAGCAAAGGACCTTGTGAAGATGCTGGAAACCAGGTACAAAAATATCTATATCCACAGTAAAATGAGTCCTACATCGACATAACGTGAAAGGCCGCTCAGCAAGGCAGATGCCACTGCTCAAAAACCTCCATAAAATAGCCAGACTATGGTTTGCAACTTCACATGGGGACAAAGATTGTACTTTTTGGAGAAATGTCCTCTGGTCTGATGAAACAAAAATAGAACTGATTGGCCATAAATGACCATCATTATGTTTGGAGGAAAAAGGGGAGGCTTGCAAGCCGAAGAACACCATCCCAACCGTGAAGCACGGGGGTGGCCGCATCATGTTGTGGGGGTGCTTTGCTGCAGGAGGGACTGGTGCACTTCACAAAATAGATGGCATCGTGAGGAAGGAGAATTATGTGGATATATTGAAGCAACATCTCAAGACATCAGTCTTGTTAAAGTTAAAGCTTGGTCGCAAATGGGTCTTCCAAATGGACAATGACCCCAAGCATACTTCCAAAGTTGTGGTAAAATTGCTTCAGGACAACAAAGTAAAGGTATTGGAGTGGCCATCACAAAGCCCTGGCCTCAATCCCATAGAAAATTTGTGGGCAGAACTGAAAAAGCGTGTGCGAGCAAGGAGGCCTACAAATCTGATTCCGTTACACCAGCTCTGTCAGGAGGAATGGGCCAAAATTCACCCAACTAATTGTGGGAAGCTTGTGGAAGGCTACCTGAACCATTTGACCCCAGTTCAACAATTTAAAGGCAATAATACCAAATACTAATTGAGTGTATGTAAATTTCAGACCTACTGGGAATGTGATGAAAGAAATAAGAGCTGAAATATATCATTCTCTCTACTATTATTCTGACATTTAACATTCTTAAAATAAAGTGGTGATCCTAACTGACCTAAGACAGGGAATTTTTACTCTGATTAAATGTCAGGAATTGTGAAAAACTGAGTTTAAATGTATTTGGCTAAGGTGTATGTAAACTTCCGACTTCAACTGTATGTGTGTGTGTGTGAGCAAGCGCGAGAGAGAGAGAGAGTGGAGAATGTCTAAGAATTTGATGTGGATTTTTTAAAAGCATGAGCGAAAGAGAGGCAGAGTGAGAGAAAGTGAAAGACTAACAGAGAAGACCACCATTCCTCCCTCCTTCCCCCTGTCAGACCACAGCCCCTGGTAGCTGGTCTCACCAGCATTGCTGGGGAGTAGTGAACTACATGTCATTTAACTACATTTTTGTTGGTAGTAGAACTAAACTTCAATCTTGTTGGTGTTTTCAGTAGTTAATTACTTTTTTTGTTGCTATGTAGTGATGTAGCCAACTACTGGAACTACACACTACTTGTTCTGCAAAAATAAACAATAATATGGGTGTGCAAGATTTTCCTTTCTTTGTTGGCACCAGACCTGCCAGAATTCTCACTTGAAACATAGTTTCTGTGTTTAATAGGCTAAACTACACATTCTGTTAACATCTGACTGCAGAGTGATCTATTCTTGCAACTTGTACTCCATGACATTTCAATATGATAATTTATCACTATATTTTTCTCAAGGGCAGCTTCAGTGTAGCTTACTTATTCCAGTGTGAAGTAGTTGGTAGCTTGGTAAACTATATTTTCAGAATAGCTTCTGCTTACCAGTGCTGATGACCTTTGATCTGTGTCCGTCTGGGTCCTGGAGGTCTAATGATGACTGTCTCAGATAGCCCCTCTGCTCCTGGTGCTGCCTGTGGTCCTGGTGGAGACCACCACCACCAGTCTCTGTCCCCTTCAACAAACGCTGGGGCTCCACACCCTCACCACCACCCATCCTGGCCAAACGCTGCTCCTCCTCCCACTCCCTCTCACCAGACCAGGACTGAGGCATGGGGGCCTTTCTGACACCTCCCTCCGGAGAGGG